>NW_028122809.1:0-143230 GCF_965194805.1 Balaenoptera borealis | reverse complement strand
CCTATGTGAGGGGACAGTTTGCAGCCCCTCAGATGTGTCTATCTCTCTTCTCTAAGGGCTTTCTCAGTACTGGGAACTTGCTGGGTAGCAAGCAGGTGATTCCTGGAAATGTGGGAATTTAACTCCCTGGCGTCACTCTCAACAGATGGGAGAGATAAATGCCCCAGCCGCCCCAGCCTCCTGTGAGACAATTTGGGCCTCATTTGCCCACAGGAGGAACCTGATCATTAACATGAGCTTTATTCATGTATCTCCCTTCTCTGTCTCATTTTTTTCCACATCCTTACTTGTTCTTCTTGCAGTAAATTCCCAAATGTATTACCTGTACCAAAATCCTTGTCTCTGGCTCTGATTTTGGGAGAATCCAAACTAAGACAATGAAATATTATACCCATTTCAAGGAAGATCATGAGCTATCTATGTAGGGACCATGTATTATGTTCTTCATCTACATAAAATCTGTCCTACCTACTGAATGTTTTTATAGTGCAAACAGGCTCATAGGCAATTGATTAAATATGGGAATATCAATACAGCATTAAAATTACTTTGGTTCATATGCAATATTCCCTAGAACACTGGTATTTTGCACCACTAGGAAGTAGCAGCTGAAGGAAAGTATGTAGCTGAATGCAGCAAACACAAGGGGAATACACAATAGTCTATGTGCAGTTCACCCCAAGTTTCTCCTTTCGACTCACTTGGCCAAACCCTCGCTCTTAGAAGTGCCTGTGGAGTAATTTCCTTCATCTTGCTGCATTGTGCCTCTGTTTTTTTAATTCATCAGCCTTGGCCTTTCCTCACAACCCTTGCATCAAGCTGCATTCACTTTTTAAAAGGGAAAGTCCTTTATTCATTGTACTTTTCTTTTAATTATTAAGAATTTATCATGTCTTTTCAAATGTGCCAGCTTAAAAAAATTACAATTAGTATTATTTGCGTTGATCATGTGGTTACAAATTTGCAAAGACCTGGAGTAGTGGTCTGCCCTAACCCCATCTTTTCCAAAAACGCTGTGATTTTATTGCAGAATTCTCCCAAACATCAGGTTTTTCTGGAGCACAAATCTTGTTCAGGGAACCTATTTCAAGGCTGTTCCAAGCATAGGAGCATCCGTGTTAGTTAGGTATAAGTACACACCTCATCGTTGGTACTTACTAAGCAGGTGAAGGCAAGGAGGGCAGCACAACCTTGGTAATGACACAAATTTAGATATGATGGGGTTGGCGGTTACCTCTGGTCCTTGGCCCAGCCAGCTCTCCAGAGGGGGAGGGTTGCATTCTTATCTTCAGCTGGGAGGTGGGAAGGGACATTGGGTTTAGGAGATGGCCACACCATGATCATTTGGTGTACTGTCAGTTACATCCAGCAGAAGATTCACCATTGTTTCTTTTATGATTTTGTAACAATATGGACTAAGTGAAAAAATTTATTTTTTATTAATATTACAGTGTCATTAAACCCTTATTTGATGATTCCTGCTTGGAATCCTATTTACAAAAATATGCCAGGTTTCACAGTATTTATTATTTCTACTGCATGCTAAGAACCATACTAAAGGGGAACATACATTATTTCCATGTGACTCTCATAGCAACCCTATGGGATAAACACTCTTATTTTCATTTCTCAGGTAAGGACATTGAGGCACAGAGAGCTCTTGGGGCCTGGCCAAAGTCTGGTGTTCAGAACCAGCACTCTCTGAACTCAGTTTCCGTATTTCTTCCACCTAGGTGTCTGCTCCTTGATAAATTGTTTGGGGTCAGTCACTTTTATCACTGCATTATGAATATGCTGGGTAAGCTCAAACGTAACAGCAAACTAGGAGTTAGTAGGATTTAGGCACGATTAAATGCCATGCAAACTTTCAAAACATATTTTATTCATCACTGCTTCATATCTCAACAACTTCCATTTGTTAGTTAGTGTTTTCCAAGTTGCATTGTCATGAGCAGAATGTGACATATTTTTGAGGGGGAAAAATGAGAACGGTTCAAAGCTGTGAAATTTGGAGTGATGCTTATAAGTATTTTTCCCCTAACTTATCTGATTTTATATATATATAAATCCTAGCAGGAAAAAAATCAGAATACAATAATTTTCGATAACAAGAAAAATGGCTTCTGTTTACACTGAGTTCTCACAGGTGAGATATGCATTAAGGGCACAAAAGCTAAAAGACAAAGAGAAATGACAATTTGAGCACTTGAAAAGCTCGCTGAATTTTTTACAGGGTGTGTCAAGGGGAGTTGCAAAGTGAAACCACAAATCATTGGCAGGAAGGCTGGCAGCTGGCAATAGAACATGTCATGGACTGGTGTTTCCCTTCTATCCCCCTAGTGACCTGCACCTCAGACTTCACCCATGCCCTCTGTCTTTCCTCCAAGACAAAATGAGGGAATTGAATGCAATGATCACTAAGCTTCTCTTCCGGCTCTAAAGATATTCCGAGTCTCAAGATTTCTAAGAGTTCTGTGCCATTAGAATTGATTACCTTTAAATTGTTATCTACTATTCATAAAAAGAAAATTATTCAAGCTTGTACTTTTTGGCACAAACTTTACCCACGACTTTTCTAAAATATTTTCTCTTAATGAGCACAGTTCTCAAGCACTGCAACTAACTGGAACTACCACAGAGTATTAATAGAAAACATATGTGAGAGGATGTTATTTAGTAAACCCGTAAGTCCGTAATTCTAATGATTCAAATCTACTTTAACTTTCCACTAATTAGAAGTGAAACTCTCAGCTTTGCTTCTTTTATCTGCAGCTCCCCTTGTCTCAGGCTGCTCAGTGATGGCCGTGCTCCTGGCTGGATCACTTCTTCCATGTCTACTGATTAAAGTCCTCTGGCCAAACAGTAGGCAGGCTGAACTTGAGGGAGGGTTTCCCTGGAAAGCCGTGAACAAAGAGTTGGGGACTAAAAGCGAAGACTGGCTATGTTGGAAAAAGAAGGGAGCTCTGGTCTCTTTGGGTCTGTTTGTAAATATCTTTCTAATGAGCAGGCTCTCACTTCTGGGGCTGCCCTGAGTGGCTTGGGTGGGCATTCTCTTCATTATCCACCCATTGTCATGGAGTGATTAAAGCGGCTTAGTGACTTTTTGAGGAAAAATGATTATTTCCAGAGCTCTCTTGGAGGTACAGGAACTGCTCTAAAATTGCAAGAACAAGGCAGGACATTCTTGGTACAACTGTGTAAAAAATAACCAGCAGCACCTTGACATTTGTAGATTTCATTTAAGCAGATGAGTATGGGATTCCAGCTGTACCAGCCTCCTCACTAGTCCTAGAACACACCTCAGGGCCTTTGCATGTGCTAGTCTTGCTGCTTGGAATGTACTCCCCCCCCCCCCACTGTATCCTCATGGCTTGTTACTACTTTTAATTAGTTTTTGCTTGAATGTTACTTTTTCACAGAGGTCATCCCTTCCGTCTTTAGTCACTCTTTGGCCCCTGACCATGCTTTATCTTTACAGAATGTATCCTCTCATGAGGTAGTAAATATTTAAAAGTTGTTTATTTTTCATCTCCTCTGCTAGAGTGCAGGCTGCATGAGTGCAGGCTCTTTGCCTGTTTTGGACCCCATTTCATCTCCAGCCCTAGGAGAGCAATAATGAGCACTCAGTAACTATTTGCCGAATGAATGAAAGTATGAAAATATACACATGGAGATCTGAGTGTCTTTCCAACAATTTAAGTCAAAAGACAATCTTTACCTTAAAAATGCAGTGTCTGTACATGTTTGGCATTTGATAAATATTTATTGAAAAAAATGAACACATGAATGGAATGGATATATAAATTTAATAGATATATTTTTCTATAGATATATAAATGTGCCCCTGAGTTTTAAAAGGAAAATGAGAGTGGCAAGACTATGGTCTTGGGAACCAAGTAGTTGACAGAAAAGTTCAGTTTCTAGATACCCCATGACAATGCAAAAAATGCAATTGCACATAGCCTATTTCTTCATCTTTAAATGAGGGATAACTATTCAAACAACAACAGTAATATAAATAATACATACTTTGCAGCTTCAAGTGAGGATTAGATGAGATAATGCATGAAATGCAATAATCTGGGTCTGGGGTCTGGGTAATAGTAAAGTTTCCATGTATTGCACATATTAAAAAACGAAAAGCAATCAAGTATTTGGAATGAAGGAATGCAACCACCCACCTCTATCTCTGACCTGCTGGAGGAGGTTCTGATTCTGTCCATCCAGGTTTTTCACCTTCCCCACCCTCCATGACAAGACTGGGAGGAAACGTGGAAGGGGAGAGCTCAAATCTACATCTGGAAATGGGACTGTAGAATGTGAGGGTGCTGGGCAAGCAGATGTGAGAGCAGAGAGGGCACTTTGAGATCCAATTTGCCTTCTTTATGGGGTTAAAAACTATAAGCTGCGATTTGCATCCATTTATTTCTCGGATGTATCCGAGGCCATAGCATGGGGCCTAGCACGTAGTAGTTGCTCAATAAATAGGTGTTGGATAGTGAATGAAGAACATGAATCATTTTGGAGTTAACTTTGGTTGTGGATTTGCATCCCTTTATCCTGTGAGGTTGAACTAAACTCACAGTCTCTTCATTCATTCTTAATTCATTCATTTCTTCATGGAATCCCCTCACCTCCACATAGTTTGTGAATGCCTCAGGCAAATTGAATATCATTTTTCCTTTCACTTTTTAAAGAGACTAGTATTTGGGTGTTTTGAGCTGCAGAATTTCAGAATTCTTTCTGCTAAACACCTCTTGAGACCCCAATTACTGAGACTATAAACCCCTCTAGAACCATAAGGGTTTCCTTGCAAAGATACTGCCATTATGCATCTTGTGAAAAGCCCCCCACATCTTTAGCCCAATTCAACAAGTTTCCATTGAGTGCCCAGCACTAAAAGTCTTAATGAAATTGATTCCCTACTCCTTCTATTTTAACTGTCAAAATCATAGACTACATTGTTTCCAACTGAAAACCCACTAACAGCTCCCTGCCGGTCATCCCATTGCTCCTTCCCAGAGCTGGCACTGCCTGGAACCAGTATCAATGGGGAATCTATATTGTGAATGGTATTTATTACAAGAAAATCATGTGGCATAAAAAGATTAATTGGCTTCATAAGCATGTAATTTTTTATACTATGAGCTTCTCAATGGAAAGGCATTCTAAGGGAGGCATAATTGCTAATTCCAGTGTTAAACATGACTCTGAGGAGTATTTTACGGTCCGACTCTCTGAGTGTCATGTCTTCCTATGGACCAGAGAAGAGAGTGGAAAGGAAATAAACTTTCATTGAGGCTTCTACTCAGGGCCAGGCCCTGTGAGTTCCCAGACATGGGTTTCTCCTTGTAATGACTTGAGAAGTACATGGAATTATCCTCATTATAAAAAAGAACCAATTCTCACAGGGCTTAAATAACTTCTCATAAAAATCACCTCCTTATAGTTATGTGAAATCAGGATGCAAGACCAAGCTTCCTAGGGAATACTCAATGACTCTGTATCCTATACCAATGTTTCTTCTGCCAAATTTAAGATATGCAGTGTCCCCAAGAGCCGCCTACCCCCAAGTATTTTTCCTCACCACTTCACTTCACTGTCTGAAAGTCCACCATTAAAATCAATCTTGTGTTACGAGGCTGGAGTCTTCTTAGGCTTCTGCTAAAATGGGGAGTGTCTAGTGCAACCTCTCTTTTGAGTCAAGGAAAATATGTAGAATTTAGGTCAAGATGCCCCGAGAATAATTTACAAAACTCATAAATACAAAGCTGATATATTTAACACCAGGTTCAGACCGTTTTTGAAGAATTGAAACTCCCTCCTTAGCTCTGGAGAGAAACAAGATCCGATCTGAGACTAGGGAAGCACCTCCCTGCCAAGGATAGGTGAAGTGCTGTGACAAAGACTGAAGGTGCTCCGTAGACTCTGGATTGGATAGACCCGAGTTCACATCCTGGCCCTGCCAGTTGCCATCCATGTCCCCAGTATACACTTGCCTAAGCTTAGGTTCGAACCTCAGCTCCACAACCTTCTGCCTCATTAGCTTTGGTTAAGTCAGTTAATCTACAGAAGCTTAGTTTCCTCTTCAGAAAATGGGGTTATTTCTACCTCTCTCTTAGGGTTTTTGTAGGATTGAATGAGATGGTCCTTAAAAGCACTTAGCCTAACGCTGGACACAGAAAGAGTGGTCATAATGTGGCAATAATAGTAGTAGCCATGGTTGTTGCTGTCTTTACTATCTATTATTATCATCTAATATATATTATCCATTATTCAATAAATTCCAGTAAGTCTGGCTAAATCCCCACCACCACAAATTGCTTTCTTTCAGCATTCCTCAGTGAAAAATGTGAGATGTCCTTTGAGGGTAAAATAGAATTTTAACCTTATCTTCAAGGCCCATTTGTGCCCAACATACAATTTAAAAAAAATTTTTTTTTATTATAAAAATCTTCAGAACTACGGAAGAGTTGAATTTTGCAGTGGGCGCATGTGCACTCACCACCTAGATTCTACCTTTAACATTTTACCCCTTGCTTTTCCACTCTCTCTCCCTCTATGCATCCCTCTATCCATCCATTAATCCATCCTATGTTTTTGATTTGCTGCACTTCAAAATAAATTGTAGACATTGATATACTTTCTTCGTAAATACTTTAGCATGCATATTGTTAATAGAGTTCAATATTTGTGTATGCCGTTTTCTCTTTTGATGTAAAATTTACGCGTGGTGAAATGTATAAATTTTAATGTATGTTCTCTGAGTTTAACATACGCATGCATCTTTGTAACCTAAACCCTTGTCAAGATGTTGAATAGTCCCATTATCCCAGAAAGTTCCCTCAAGCCTCTTCCTAACCACTTCTGACACCCACCCTCCAACAACCCCAAAGCAACCGCTGCTCTGGTTATTGGGTACCATGGATTCGTTTTTTCTTTTCTAGAACTTGGTATAAATGGAATTATGCAGCATGTATTCTTATGCAAGGCTTCCTTCAATGACTGTGTTTTTAAGATTAACCCATGTTGCACCAGTGCACCCACTGAAAGAGTACAAACAACATTTTTTTGAATTGCTGCAAGCAAAAGTCTTTCTCGTTTCATCTTGCTCCGTGTCAGACTTGACTTTCTTGTGCCGGTCGCACTTGCGTCCCATAGTCCCCGGCCCTTTGCCTTCCCAGCTCAATGCCTTTGCTCCAAGTCTTCCTCTCTACGAGGCCCTGGCCTCTGCCTGCTCGTTCCCTGCACTCCCTGCAGGGCTCTGCTCCGGTCCCAGCGCCTCCCTGACTCCTCTGAGGACTACCACGGGTTTCTGCCTGAACTCTCTCTCCTTTGGGCAGAATTGCTAGCCCACTGATGGGTAGTGTTGCTGCTGGTGATCAGTTCCTGGTCATGGACTGGGGGAGAATAAGGGATGGAGACTGGCGCTGAGGGTTCCAGGGAGGGGTACTCTTCACTTACAAGAGCCAAAATAAGCGAGACCAGGGTGATAACTGCAAGACCCCAAAGACAAAAGGAGTGAGGAGAGAAGGAGAAGAGCCAAGGGGATCAGCTCGATGTGAGTAATGAGTGTGAGGTGGGTTGCGGCTGACGGCGCAGGAGGGAGATGAGCGAAGCTGTGAGGAGTAACTGCTCTCACGTGTAAGCTGTCTAAGTACGAAATAACTGGATTGATTTTCCTCGTGGCTGGTGGGAATGCTTCTCCTTGCTGCGTAGTCATGCAACATATGTCTTCTTTTCTCAACTAAATTGCAAGGGAGTCTCTTACTATTGACTGGGACAGTTTCATAAGGTGTTTGCTTATTTTGTTCCCTGTGGTAACCTGCACGTGGGAAGGCTGCAGTAGAGACCCACTGATTGCAAGTGACGCCTCTCACCTGGTTATTCATTCTAGCAATTAGTTTTATTGATATTTTGGGGCCTGGACTTAACGTGCATTTGACTGAATTGACCATTTCAGCCACTATAGACTTTGCAGCAGTTTAATCTGTCAACTGTGCCAGGGAAATGGGAACTGGGCAATGGAGACTTCTTCCACTTTATTGCCATTTGACTACCATACCGTGGTAGCATCCAACCATTAATGTTCATGGTATAAGGTGAATTTTTGTCTTAAAAATATGGTATAGTATCAGTCTCTATTCTTGTTGCTCTAAAATTAAAACAGAAAACTTTGTCCCCAAAGTTTTGTCCATCAGACTTCCAGCCTAGTGCTTACATCTGTTTATAGCCCAGCAATATCTCCGATGGAGGAGGAAAATGGTCCAACAGCCGCTGGACATCTGTCTCTTCTTGTTTCTTACTTCCCTAACCCAGCAGACTTCCTCAATTGAGACTGATCCTTATTCAGTCTAACAAAGAAGATCAGAAGCAATTCAGTGTCAGTAGACTCCCTTTTACACCTTTAATATTTTGTATTTTGCCAATATTTCAAGGTAGTCTGAAGGTCTCCTGCTTTCTCATGAGGGCTGGGCATGAACGTTCAAGAGCGATCATTGTAATGACATCTCTCTGATTAAAAAGACAGCTAGTGAAATCAAGATAGAACATCAAATTCAGAAACATCATTAGCAGGATTCTATTTTGGCTAGGTCTAATCTTCTGTGGGGTCACCATGTTGCCTTCAATGAGCCTGACCATTTTATATCATTTAGATTGAAACAGACCCATCATGTCACAGGCAAATGCCTTTATCATATTTAATTAACCCAATACCATGTAATAATCTCCCTGGTAATTATCCCTAGCCAGCACTTGAAAGCATGCAGCAACAAATAAATCATCAAAGTTGCAGGTATACTTAAACTGTTATTTGGTGCCATGGCAGAAGAGTATTGACAAGTTACTGTACAGTACTAATTATACTAAGAAAATGTAAATGGTTTCGTTAAGAAAAGAAAGAACCAGATGGCAGGTTTTTTATACTGTATCCTCATATGTTAGGAAATGGGGTATTAAAAAGGTATCATGCCCTCTGCATCAGGGAAGAAGGAGGAATAAAGATACCTGTGTTTTTATGGATGCCAGACTGAACCTCCACTTGGGGAAGCTGTTTGGTAAGAGGTAACATTCAGAAGGACGTCAGTGGCTGTTGATATTTATGTCTCATGATGCTGCCCAGGATATAGGTGAAGAAATAGTACTTAGGTGAATGCTACCTTTTTCTTATGATAGTAGCTGCTGGCAGTGGTGGGGTGGGGGGGGCGGGGGGTGGGAAATGACCTGTTCCATGGTGTCCTGGCTTTTCCTTCATGCTCGCAAATGATAAATTATTCACGAAAATGGATGTACCCACCATGTGGTAAATCAGTGGGCATCCACTGAGCTGGTTTTTCTGATGCATCAGGGAGAACATACTTACCTGATTGCACTGCAGTTGAAAAACAAAATTCAGTTGGAAACGATGGTTTCCTACAGATTGCAACAGCACGTGGCAGAAAGGAAATTTGATTTCAAAGGTGAGATTTGGCAAGAGATTTGGCAAGCCGTGAATGCACGGTGCATACTACACAAGGCAAGGAAGACTGAATTGGATTTTTAATAAGCATAGAGTTCTGAATTCTCTTGTTCTTGAATTGCACACCATCTCATCCAGCTGCTGTTCCCAGCTAATGTCGCCAGAGCTGAAGTGACAGCCAAAGAGTAACTGTGGCTTGGGAAGTACTCATTTGAGTCTGATTATCTGCTGGTTAGGTTGGGCTGCTACCTGCCATAAAACATGGCTGTGATTTAGCCTTGTTAGAAAACAAATTTGGAAACCATTAAAAGAGAAGGGTGTTTGATTAGTAATGTGCTCCCTTGCTTTCCACTCATTATTTCGTCTGTGTGTATGTGTGTTTGTGTGCACGTTGCGTTGTTGTTACTCAACCAATCAATCAAAATGCTGTTTATTATAAAAGTAATTCTCCTTAATTAGAGAAAATTTGGGACATAAAAAAGGAAGAAAAAGAAAACCACTCAAGGGTTGCCATCCAAATATGATCATTCTTAACAATTTAGTGTAGTTACTTAGAGTCTTTTTCCTTTATGCACATATTTTTAGTTGGTTTACTTTTTATATAGTTGGACTCATCATGAATCATATATTAAATATCCTTCTTAAAAATCATCTTAAGTTTAGTCTATATAGTTAAATTAGCAATAATTATGCTTTGAGCTGTATTACCATTCCATAAATAGATATCATTTTATAATTTTTACACAGTCAGTTCTCAATGGTTGCATAATATTCCTCTGTTTATATATATCATATTTTGGTTAAGCATTTCCTTATTGTAACATTTTTGTTCTCAATATTTCCACGTTTTTTCTTTGTATATTAAAGAAACTAAGTTGTGACTTTAGTATAAATTAAAACTTGTTTTATTTCATAAATCTTTTCACATTGTTTTACAATTTTTTATAAATATAATTTTTAATGGCCACATATTTTTTAAAATCAGAAGGCAGCCTCATAACATTTAGCTATTCCTTTGTGTTTAACTATTGAGATCAAGGTGCTTTCTAATTTTTTACAATAATAAATGATAGGCCGGCTCATTAGCTAATCAAAATGTATTATGCACCAATTATATACAAAGCACCAGGCTAAACTGGTTATATTTGTGCATAAAGCTTTTTCAAGTTTAGGATGCTTTACTTAGAAAGGATGTCTAAAATTGGTGCTGTTGGATCCAATGGGATGTATGTTTTTAAGGGTGTGGGTAGAGGTTGCCTGATGGTTTTGGTGAGGGTCTGTTACTAATCTGTTCTGCCACCAGCACTTCATGAGTGCTCGTTTCACCACTGCTAGGGATCAACTGCTATTTTCTGCCATGAGAAGGTGGAGATAGTGGGGCAAGGAATTTTACTGGATCAGGAACAAAGGGTTGGCCCCATCCCTTCGAGGGATCCTAGTTACTTGTTGCCCTCCATTGAGCCCTGTCTGGCTGCCCTGATTTTTGGGGGAGGGTGGAGCTCAGGAACAAGGCATGCTTGGATTTCAAGATCACAGAGCTGGTCAAGTGGGACCAGAGCTTTTCCAGAAGACCCATTCCCTCTGCAGAGGGAAAGACGGATGGAGGTCTGTTCCAGGAAAGGACGGCCCAGGAGCCTAAACTCTGATTCCAAAGGGCAGTGCGAGCTCAGGTGGACAATCGTGAGCCAGACTCTATGCTCATCCTGTTAGATGATTTATCTTTTTTCATTCTCCCAACAACCCTACTGGTAGGGACTTATTAGACCCATTTTATAGATGAAGAAATACAAACTCAGAGAGGTTAAATAACTTTCCCAAGTCAACAGCTTGTATCAGAATCAGGACTTGAACTCAGAGCTTTAGAATGCATGCTGTTAAAACGGTCACTTTGGTTCCTCAGAAGCAGACTCTGGATGAGAAGTTGTGTGAGTGTGACTTGTAAGAAAGGTTCCCAGACAGCACTGATAGGGAGGTGGGGAAGTAAGACTGGGAAGGGGGGGAGTGAGCAAGGAGTCAAGCAAAGTCCCACAGAGGGAAGTTTGGCCTAATCCCCCAGAGAAACAGGAGAGGTGTGGGTCACACTTCAGTGCTGGCCCATCAGAGGTGAGGGATCTTGAATATTTATACCTCTGAGCCCACCAATCCTTGGTTAGGGGCTTCTGGGATGAGGGACAAACAGGGGCATAAATGCCCAGACACTTCCTGTCCTCCCTGGCAAAACAGATCCTGGCATCCAGGATGCAGCCTTTGTAAAAGAGAAACACAGAGGCCCATGGTGTGCAGGCACTGGCTTGTAACTGTTCGTGAGTGTTGGATGTTAAATTGTTAGGAATTTTGCAAGTTAGTTAACCTCACATTGATAGCTTGAAATCGGCCATGGTGGGAGTAGTTACCCTACGGATGGCTTACATTACAAATCAGGGCTCTCCTATCCCCAGAGGTGGCTGTTAAACATTTACCAGCCTGCCACTGCAGGTGCTGGCTGTTAGGAGCACACTGGGAGCTGGTGTGCAGTAAAATGGTAAAGGGATCTGAGGGGATGTGGAAGGAGCAGTGATAGTATCTGCTGCGGCGCTAATCTATACCAAGCGCTAAATGCAGCAGGAAGCCCACCCCTGCCTGTACACACACACGGGCGAGGCAGGGGGCCCTGAGAGGAAGGGCACTGGTGAGAAGGAGGGGGACCAGCTGGATTTCAGGGCAGAGTCTCTGAACCTGGAGGTGGCCTGGGAAGGAGAAGTGCTAAACAGACAAAACCTAGGACGAACCGAGATAATAGCTAACTAAACTATTGAGCATTTACAGTGCCAGGCACCAAGTTAGATGCCTTACTTTGGTTACTCTTCATAGGAGCCCTAGAAGGTAGATATCACCATCATCTTTACCATCCCTTTTTTACAGATGATGAAACTGAGATTTAGAGAAGTAACTTGTCCAGTGTCATAGGGGAAGAGCTGAGCTTTGAACACATTAAGTCAGATTTCAAAGACAGATCTTTTAATAATGAAGCCAGAATACCTCCCTGGTCGACTTCCTACAGACTCAGCCAACATGATGGGGGCATAAGATGGTAAAGGGGTCATCAGGATGCCCCAGGAATACCCTAATCTTACATGTCTGGTTGTCAGAAAAGGAAATGTAGAGGGAGCACCAAAGCTCAGAATTAGTGGTTGGGTCTTGGTGTGGAAAGGATGGTACCCACGTCCCATCAAGTGATGGAGCTCTAGGTATACTGCCTTCCTCTCTCAGAATCAGCTCAAGGCTGGGGCCCAAGGCAAAGGACGCAGAGGCTGAGAAAGGCAGAGAAAACCTGGGAGATGGGCTGAGCCAGCAGAAACATTTTCAGTCAGGCTTGTCTGAATTCTCTTGTGGCAACAAAGATAAATGTCCCTCCTATTGTTTGTGGTTTTCTTTGCCGTGAGAGCCGCCACTTTGTGAAAGTCCCTCGTTTCCTTTCTCTGGCTTGCCCATTCCTGGATTGATACAGTGGTCAGCAGTGAGGATGTGTGGAAGGGTCTTGAAAGTTGCCACTCTAGCTTCATTACTGCCATGCTTTGCCCTTCAAGGCCCCCAGGAATCCCTTGACATAAACAGTTTTGGAGGGGGAGGTAATAGAGGGACTTGTCTCTATGACATAGTGGAGATATATCTGAAAGTTTCCTTTGAATATTAGCTCATTACAGCTTTCTGTTTGGGGTATTTTATCTTGTGTTTTATCCCATAACAGTCTAGAGCTGCCTTTCAAATCTCACTGGTCTCCAATACATTTTGTGTTTTCTTCCATGTATACCTACTTGTATGTATGTATATTCATTTACAAATATAAAGTAACTTCACTGAAGCAAATTGAAAATAAAACCTTTCTTATGTTGCCAACATTACATTTTTTTCTTTTTCTTAATTCATCCAGGAATATTGTTTTTCCTTTACACCTAATTATTCGATGGAGTTTCCTTTAAAAAAAAGTGGAATTGACATATATACAGTAATATGTATACAATAGATAACTAATGAGAACCTGCTGTATAGCACAGGGAACTCTACTTCACTGTACAGTAGAAACTAACACAACATTGTAAAACAACTATACCGCAATAAAAAATTTAAAAAGAAGGAAAAAAAATCTGCCTGTCTACCACTAGGTCAAGAATGTAGGTCTGGGGCCGTACTGCCTGGGTTTGAGACTCTGATCTTCCATTTTCTGCATATGACTTTGGTTCTGTTCCTTAATTTCTATATGCCTTGGTTTGCCCACCTGAAAATTGTGGATACTTATAGTACTTTTCTCACAGGTTATTGTGAGAGATAAGTGAGTCTGTACACACAGAGCCCTGAGAAATATGTCTGGCCCCGAGTAAGCACTGCATGTTGTCAGCTATCACTATGTATTCTTCAAGTTTTAATCTTGACCTTCAGAGAAAGAACTCTTTTATTCGACAAGCATTTATTCAGCATTTACCATGTGCTTTGCTTTGTGCTATGCCTTTCCTTATCTGTAATATTTTATCTGATATAACTTAATTCTCACCACCACCCTGTGTTAAAGTTATTATTCTTGTTGTCTAGGGTTTGAACCCTGGAAATGCCACGTGCCAGCTGTGTCAGCCAGGATAGGTGAGGCTGTGCTGCAATCACAGACCAGCACGGGTCTCAGAGCCTGTTCACGACACAGGTTTAGTTCTCCCTCTTGAAAACCGAGTCAGGGAGCACTCCTCTGTGAGGGGGCGGAGCAAGCGAGGCTGCCCTGTCTCATTGCCCCTCCATGACTAAATGTGCTCCTACAGTTGTTACCACTGGGAGAAGAGCATCGGGGAAAGTCTCCTTGGAGATGCTTTGACTTGGAAAGGAAATGGGTCACTTCTGCCTACAGCCCATGAGCAAGAACGCCTCAAGGGCTCTGCCCAATGCTCTTAGGAATCGTAATCCTCCCATGTTCCTGGAAGGAGAACAGGGCAGGGTACGGTGGGCATTAGACGTCTCTACCACCCATATGTGGCTTTGAGCACATTGCTTAACCTTTCTAAGCCTCAGTTTCCTCATTTGTGAAATGGGAATGGAAACTACACCTACTACATATAGTTGTGATGCAGAGTGAATGAGATAAGTGCATGTGAAGCTCTCAGGACAGTACCTGGCACACAGGAAATAGCCATTTTGCGGTCATTATTATCATCGCCTACAGGAGACTCAGCAGAGCTTCATAATTCAGTAGTTACAGTAGCCACAGCTTTGGATTCAATCATGAATGAGTTTGAATTCCAGTTCTGTCCCTTACCATCTGTATGAGCCTGGAGAAGTATTTTGCCTTCTCTTACCTTCCCTTTTCTCATCTACAAAACAGAGTGGAATCATACCCATCTCACAGGCTATGTCAAGGGTAAGATCACTAACATTTATTGATTCCTCAGTAAGGTGGGCCGAGTGTTTAAGATCTGTTGCATCAGCTGAGGAAGCTGAGCCACAGAGAGGTTAAGTAAGATGCTTGATATTCTCTAGTAAGTTAGTAAACAGTAGAGCTAGGATTAAAAACCAGGCAGCTTGGCTTCTCAGCCAGTGACCTTAACTCGTACACCTCACAGCCTCCCTGAGACCCACTAAAAAAGCGCTTGGCCCAGGGCCAGATACACACTTGATCCTTTCAACATTAGTGCCTTCGTTCTTTGCTTGGGTGCATGCTGAAGGAAATATGCTTTGGCTTGTTCCTAGACTAGATTCTGTTTGGGACACATATTGATGGCTTTTTTTTCCATGAATGGATGGAGGTGTGAAGAGAGCAATAGGAAAAGGCAGGATTTATTCCACGTGCCTTTGCGAGGATATCAAAACCTGTACGCAAAAATGCCCAGCACAAAGTTGGTGCTCACTTAGCAGGAGCCCTTTATTATTTTTAATAAGCGGCCATGCTTATTGGGAGTCTCTGAATCTGTATACATTAGTAAATGGGGACACACAAAGGGACCAGATGGACATAGTGGCAAATTTAATAATACACAACCTGCAAATATGAACCTTCTTTCACATAAGAATCTATTTGGTTTTAACTGAATGAGGAAGTTAAATCCATGTTCTGTTTTCTATTTTCATTGTACCTACATGGGTTGACTATGGAGTTGGTTTTCTTTCCAGAGTAAACACCTGGTATTTAAAGATATAATCAAACACCAAGGACGAACTGCCTTGGGAAAGCAGAACTGGTGAGGCGACTTCATTCTGCTTTTCCTCTGCCAGGGGAGAGGTGGAACGTTCCATTTCCAGCTGGAATAAAGATAGAGAACTAAGTGTCCTAGCACTTTGCACAGAACTAAAGCCCTGGAAATTTTGATTAAAGCCAGAGACTCAGTTACTGAGCTGAAAGTCAGTTTCTGCTATGTGCCAAATACTGTGCATTTTACAGACATCTGGTTTACCTTTCTCAGAAAACTGATGAAGCCAAGATTCTTACACCTACTCTACAGATGAGGAAACTGAGGATCTACAAAGTGAGACCTGACACAGGTCAGATAGCTAACATGTTACAGACCTGACAATCAAAAAGATGTAACAATGCAAAGATGTAGTGTAAAGATGGTTCCAGGGTTTTAATGTACCATAACTCCACATTATGTTCTTTGTGAATAGTGCCCCTAGAGTTGGGTAATTTGGGGAGCCCTGTGTGGGCATGAGCTGAAACATTAAGTAGATGCAACAGGCCTTGTCTTTCTTTACAGTTTTATACCCTAGTCCATAATATATCTATGTTAGTTGTCTAATGCTACATAACAAATTACTCTAAGACTTCGTGGCTTAAAATTACAACATTTATTATCTCAGAGTTTCTGTAGGTCAGGAATCTGGGTGCAGCTTAGGTTGGTGCTCTAGCTACATAAAGGCTGCAGTCATGTCAAGGTGCTACTGCGCATGGGTTCGCTTCCAAGCTTACTTATGAGGTTGTTGGCAGAATTCTGTCCTTGCAGGCTGTTAGGGCCTTACTTCCTTGCTGGCTGTTGGCTGGGGAGAGCCTTCAGTTCCTTGCCATACAGACTTCTCCATAGGACAGTGCACAACATGGCAGCGTGCTTCTCCAGAGCAAACAAGTGAGAAGAAACAGAGATCCAAAATGCCAACAAGACAGAAGTCACAGTCTTTAGTAACTTAATCATGGAAGAGATAGCCCACCACTTTTGCCATATTCTATTAATTAGAAGCAAGTCACTAAGTCCATCCCACACTCAACAGGAAGAATTACCCAAGGGCATGCATATGGGGAGGCAGGGATCATTGAGAGCTAAGCTCTGCCTACCACAATATCTGTGATTACTTTAATGCAAAACAATGCTTCAAATCACTTACACTGAGTAGAATTGTCTCTCCAGAAAATCTTGCTTGCCTTGAGAAATTATGCAGCCCCTTGTACCTGTCTACATACTCTTCATAGCATAAAGACATCCCAGTCTGCGAAACCCAGGATAGCTGTCAAGCTTTACGTGTCTAGACATAGTAAGTCTCTTCCAATAATTTTGTACCCACCTGCTTTGATCCATGATGCTAAAGCCGGGATTACTGCTAAGTTTTGGGTGATGGGGGCATTTCCATGTTGCTGCCATGTCCCTTCTACAAAATAAGTGTTGGCCATTGAAGTAGTCTCCCTGGAATGGAAGACTTTATGTTCACTCATGATGCAAACTTTGCCTAAGACCTCGTTGCAGCTCCTCTTTGGGAATGGCCTTTGGAATCACACCAGAACAAGACAAAAATCTGCCTCCTTTCTTTAAGATGTGATCACCAGGAAGTATTTATTACATATGGTTGGCAGGGAGGCATCCCCTTCCTTATTTATTATTTATGATTCCATACATTTCCTTCCTAGAACTAGTAGATTTGAATTCAGATCTAACCAGAGCCCTAGTTATTTACAACAGCTTTGTGCTTTGGGCACACAGGCAATAGAAACCCATATTTAATCATTTCCAAACATAAGACACGGCAAAGACTACCACCTCCCTTCCTTTTTTCAATAGTGATTTAAAATGCTTAGATTGGCTGTCTCAGGGACTGAACTATCCTTCTTCTTGAATCCTGGAATAGTTTTAAATACAAGTGTAGGTCTGAGAAAAGAGAATGATCAGGAGTCAGCCCTGGGGATAGCTGGGTACATTAATCAATCTTAGATGGAAATGTTGAGATCCCAGAGAGTGAAGAAAGGTGCTGGGCTTTGTAGCAGAGATGAAAGGGAACCTTGAAGTGTAAAGACTGGGGAGGGGGAAGGGTGAGGCTTGAGTAATCAGCTTATTAGAAGTTATTTTTTAGTGTAATAAATATGTAAAAACACTGTGTGCTAAGTTCCATTCTATGCACTTGAAAAATTTAACCCCTAGGAGGTAGGTATAATTTCATCCATTTTACAGATGAGGAAACTGAGGTACAGAGAAGTTGAGGACTGGCGCAATGTCACGCAGCTGGTAGGAAGCAGTCCAGCTTAAGAACCTATATCTCTACCATTGCATTTTGCTGCTTCCCAGGGCTATCCACCCAGAACAGAGCAGAGGCTGCTCCAGGAATTCCGGTACAGAGTCCAAGGGTCACTGTCAAATCAGGCTGCTGGCACAGCAGGGCTTATTCCCTGGTGTTCAGGAGGAATGATTGTTTACTTGGGGCAAAAGGAATTTAAAGTAGATTGTGCAGAAGAGAGAGTTTGGGAGTGGATGTAGAAGGATGATCAGTAGCTCCAGAGGGTGAGGCTGTAGGAGGGAGGAAAGAAAGCCAGAAAGAATGGGAAATAAGGATTTAAACTAACCTAGAAATTTACCCGTAACCGACCAGCTCTACTTTGGGAGTTTACCCCGGTACTCTCTCCCACCAGAACCAAATTGTTGGAGTTGTTTAGACTGGGGGATGCAGTGCCCCAGTGTGTCTGTGTGTGAGTGTGTGTTTACCTTCATGTTTCTTTTGTGTGGCAGATGGTGGCAGAAGGATATTGGGGGAGGTTAAGTGCAGAAAAGAGGCAGGGGGAGGGTCATGGGTCTCATCCTGTCTTGTCACACAGGTACCTCTGACAGCCCTGGCAAATCGATCAGTCCCCCGAAGAGCCAAACACATCTGTATATGTGTATCATGTTAGCTGCGCCTTTCCCTGACAGGTACACCTTAGGGGCTGCACTCTCTGCCCTTCTGTGCCAAGAGCAAATTCCTTTTGCGCATGATTTCAGGTACATCGGTGATTTACCCAAACAAAAGAAGCACAGCTGAAAGCTTGATTTAAAATCAAGCAACGTTTCTTGCAATATATCTAATTACACAATCTCCTGCTCCCTTTTCATTTGCAGGAACTGGGGGGAGGGGAAGGCCAGTACTATATATTTAAGAGGAAAACCACAGATATAGACTCCAAGTGGTTACAACAGAATTGGTTTATTTGAAAGCTCTGTCTCCACATCCCCTGCAAAAATTCAGGGGAGGACCTGGGGATTCAAGGAGGTGGGGTTCTCTCTCCTTGCCAATCCTTCCCTTGTCGTCTGATAAAGGGTGTAGCAAGCAGGCTAGAAACAACTGCAGGGGAGCAAGGGATATAAATATTCAGTCGTGACAGTCCCCAAAGGATAAATGACAGCAGCCCATGCAACGTGTCTTCTGCTCATTTTAAACTGATTCTTCTCCACACCCGAGGAGACATAGTAGTAAATTGATTCCAGGTGATGCTGACATTTTGTAATTATCACTATCTATAATTTTCATCTTATTCCATTGAATATTTGATCATTTAAAATAGAAGAGCATACCTAATAGTGGTCATTAGTTTGGCTCAAGGGAAAATTCATGGTTTAATAAACTCACATTAGAAATAACTTACTAAAATTACAATTGGCATGATTAGCGTCCTATTTTTTTAATAAAAAAATAAAACAGACTAATTTTATCCAAGCTGACAGCTTTTGTCTTTCAAACTGGTTCATTGTTCTCTTGTTTCCTTGGAGGAAGGAGAGACATCTATAACACAGTAGTAGTAATAAAAAAACGTAATAAACCAACGCACAAAAGCAAGGGTTATGTTTCATCTTACATTTGGCAGTCTCTGAATACTATATATTCTCTCATTTTCTGACTAACCATGGACTGGAGCGAGGAAAGCCGTGTGGCTTTGAAACAAGGTCACGTTTGGGGGAGTAAGAATCAGAACTCTTGTCCTGCTTGTCTGAAGGGACTGCTTTGTGAGGATTGCCTCGGAAGGCAGGCGGTTCTGGGCTTGACTCCCTTTTTTCCCTCGGTGTCAGTTTTTGTTGTATGGGTATCTTCTGCAGTTTGCCTCTAGGTTCATTTTAGGTATCATTTCTGAAGGAAAAAAGGGGCAGTTTTAATATTCAGGAAATTATTTTATAAAAGGTAATGGAACAGATTTGACTATTGCCAGAGCAATGCTGTTGGGTTGCCACAGGGAAACATTTCACCAGTTGGCGAATAGGCAGAAATTAGAGCATTCTCCATATTCCTTCAACTCTGGGGAATACCGGCCACAAGGGGCCTGCTTATTGTTTTACTTGCTGGCAGTTTAGGGTTTGTGAGTTTACTTAAGGGATTAATGGTTGGAGATTATCTTACTGGAAGTAAGCGATGTTGTTGATTGTACATGTTGGCTCCCTAATGGTTGAGGTCATTCTTCATTTATTCATCTAGCCACCCACCCACCCACTCACCCTCACTCGTCAAGCATCCAGTCATCCTGTATTCATCCACCCATCCATTAATCTGTCATCCAGCCGTTTATCCATCCATCCATCCACCCATTTACCCACCTATTTACCTATAAATCCATTTATCCATTCATCCTCTCATGCATCCACCCACTCACCTACCCTCTCATCCATCAGTATATACTCTTATCCATCCATACAACCACCCATCCTTAAAAAGTAATTTAACAAACATTTATCAAACCTTTAGGCATTGGTAGTAAAGAGACACATAAGTCACAGTTCTGTCCTTAAGGAGCTTATAATATCATACAAGAGTCCTAAACCAAAAATTACATAGTAAAAGGCTGAGTACAACTATAGAGAACTATGCTATATTGCTGTGGGAATTCTCAAGAAGGACTGGCCTACTTTGAATGATTCAAAAAAGGACGTGCATATGTGAACTATAATGTTGTACACGGTAAACATGGGAGTGACTACTGGGGTGGGGAAAATGACAACAGGGAATTGAGCAGTGGATGAATGCCCAGGCCCTAAGTTCTCTCTAAGAGTATCAGTTTGCTGTTCAGTAGAACTATTCATATTTATGTGGGGACCCTACCAGGGAGTGGAAATTATGGAGGTTTTATTAAGGCACCAGGCAGGGGAAGGAAACTGAAGTAGGGCCTCAGGGAGTCAATCAAAAGAACTACGATTCGGGATGGGCCTGTGGTTCTGAATGAAAGAAAGAAGAATAAACAAATGGATGCATGAAGTGATAAACAAATGAACTATAAGTGGATAAATACATCTTAGGTTACAGACCAAAATGTAAATTTATATTCAATCAACGTAGATGCTTAACATAACTTTGCCTGATGACATCTTTGACCAAAACCAAACCGATACAACAAAATCAGCTCCATCACAAATCACATGCCGGCAGCTGACCTTCTCTCTGCTTTGCTCCTGCTGCTGATGAGTCTGCAGGAATCCTAACAGGTACAAGCTGCCATCAACTCCAAATGCCTGGCACTCAGCTCTGCAAAGGGGTCTGTGTGAGGCCTTTATGCCTTTCCCAGTGGCCTCCGGTCTCTGTTGAAACATAGCAGCTGTTACCAGGGGTAACTCCACCTCCCAAACAAGAGCATAGACTTTGTGGAGCTTTCCCAGATGCTGCGGGCCTAGCATTGCCAAAAATGCCCGAGATTCACACAGTCTCCTTTCCCCATGAGCTTAAATAGACTGGAGGCAAATGCTTGTTGACAACAGGTGTGGCTCCATGTGAGAAAATGTTCCGTTCCGTTATTGCAGGGTTGGCACCAAGGGACACTTCCTGTGGAAGAAATGGGCTTCCAGGAGCATGGGAGATCCATACCCAGAGGCAAAAAGGGCTCAGTTCCTCCCTTTTAGGGCCAAAGGCCCCACAACTCTATGAGCAGGTGCTCCTAATACGTACAGAGGTTTCCATAGCCAAAGGAAGGCTAGGCAGGGAGGGGTGGGCTTCCTGGCGAGGAAGCTCCAACCAGCTGACTGATTAGGCTTTTTGTGCTGGTGGTTAAGTGGCTGCATTGTCATTAACTCAGCTAGGCTAACTTGCTCAGCAGAGGCTTGCAAAGCTGTGTGAACCTGCCCTTCTCTCAGCTTGAGTCAGAGGTTGGGCTGTGAGGGCACAGAGAGGCAGCCTCCAGGAGGTGGGGGCCCAGCCCTGAGATTACGGGACAGAAACCCCAAGGACATAGAGAACTTCTTATTCGTTTGCGAAATCTGTCTAGTGATTCTTTCTGTCCCTGAACTGTCTTAGGGGCAAAGCTAAATAGAATTGGTTGCTAGATGACGTTCTAATTTCAGTGAGAAAACTGTTTAATTTTTTACTGCTTTGGGAGATCCTCCCCTTCTCACTGTAAGGGTTCCTCCATACCCAGGGCTTTATATGGAATTACTAGGGCAACAAGTAAGGATAAGGAGAAATGTAAGAGGCAGTGGCAGCTCTCTTATAAAGAAACACTAGTAATCAGACTATTCTTAGTTATTAAAGACTGAGGCAGAGGAGGGAAGGAGTTAAATGGAGATAGAAAACATTTTTAAATACTGATTTTTTTCATAATACTATACTTTGTCATAATTCAGTTTGCTTTTTTCTTCTCCCTCCATGGGATCCACATATATGTTTATGGAGGTGTGAGCACGTATGTGTGTATGTAAGGGGGGGGTGTAACAATTTTTCACTCATTTTCAGGGCCTGAAATCCTATGTATTAGTATCCTAATGTATTAATTTGGGGGGCAAAGTTGCAGTATCAGATTGAGCCTGAAAGTTCAGTGCTTTAACAGCACACACTTTATTTCCTGCTCACACCACAGTTCTGGGCCAGCAGTTTAGGTCTGAGAGTTTCTTCCACAAAGTCATTCAGGAACCCAGGCCAATGGGTGGCTCTGCCATTTTCAATATATCAATATCCCAGTCCACCAGAAAGTAGGAATATCACAGAGCTGCTCCCAGGGAGGTTTTTGTGGTCTGCCCTAGAAGTGGCACCTATCCTCCCCACACAGTCACATGACCACCTACCTGCAAGGGAGGTTGGGAAATGTAGTCCAACTATGAGCTCAGGAAGAAAGGGGCCCTGATTTGGCTGGGCAGCTAGTGGTCCCCCGACACACGGCTTTCATCATTGTTGCTTGATCCCCTCACCTATTGGGGGCCCTCTGTGGACACTGCATTGTGCTAGGAACTGAGGATACAGGGAAGGAGAAAAAAATTGTAAAATGGTAATGACAATTTTGATAAGGGCTACATGGGAAAACTACAGGGCAGCATGAGAGCTGGTAACTATCTCTAGGGAGAGGTGAAGGGGCAAGAGGAAGATTTCTGGGAAGAAGTGACCTTTGAGCTACAGACAGGCAGGCAGAAAGACAGCCAGGCTGGGTCATGGCGGAAGGGCATTTTCAGAAGAGGGACCAGCAAGTGAAAAGTCCTGAGGCAGAAAAGAAGCTTAAACATTTTAGACCCCTCCAACACGTCAGTGGGGCTGATGCACATTGAAAAAGCCAGAGAGAAATTTGAAATGAAGCAGGAGAGGTGGGTGGGGATGAGATTGAAGAGGTCTTCATGGGCTGAGTCAGAGACTAAGGGCTTCTTTCTAAGAGCAGTGGGGAGCCACTGATGGGTTTAAGAAAAAATGTGGTATGATCAACTACGGTTTTCAAAGATCTGTTCTACTTAATGGAGGCAGTGTGAGGAGGCTATTGCAGTCTTTCAGGAGAGAGACGGGGTGCTTGGTTTAGGGGGCTGGCAGGTGAAATGGACAGAATTGGGATGGCTTGGAAAAGTGTGTGGGAAGTGAAGAGATGGGACTCTTATCTATACATGAGTCAGGAAGACAGGCCCGGGATCCCAGGTAGGCAGCCTCAGGTTGGCACTTGGCTCATTTGAGAGTGAGACAGCTTAGCTATAACTGGTTTATCCTTTTCCTCTGTAGTTTTATGGGCTTCTTGACTTCAGGCCTATTTAATAAAAGTCAGCTCTTTTAAATGGATATTTGGTGGAGTTCAAACTCACCCTCAGTCTGCACTTCTGTGGACTTTGATTAGCATTCATAATAGAGTGGTACACCTGACATCCACAGCAGGCAATTCCAGCACCAGTGGAGAGAGGTACAAGATAAATCACTCCAAGTAAGTGACTAATTAATCATGCTCTTGATTTTAATAACATATACCGTCTGGCTCAAGATTCAGCTGTCTATAATCTTGCATTCTATTCTAAAATTTTGGTAATCAGTAAAAGCCACACATGGATTCCTAATTGACAATGACTTCTTCTTTTAGAAAAGTTAGGAATCGAGGCATAGTCTCACGACTGTATGAAGGGGGATGAAGGGAGGAGGTGTGTGTGTGTGTGTGTGTGTGTGTGTGTGTGTGTTTCATCCCAAAAACCATCCTAGATATTTCAGGATAATCTGTGGGACAAAACTGATACTCTCTCATTGAAAATGTGTAAACTCATTTCTGGAAATATCTATTCCAGAGGGCTTGCTTGCAATGTATCTGTGCTCCTTCAAATCAGAAAACTGTTATTTTCAAGGGTAGTTGGACAAGTATTGTGGATACTTAGCAGTAAAACATGCCTCACTTGTGCATGGCCACAAACACTTGTAAATCCACAGCGGCAGGCACCATGTGAGGATTCATAATGTCCAGTGAGTCATAGCTCCACTTATTTGGAAGAGATAGCTCCATAAAATAAAATACAATTCACTTGTAAAGAGCTTCTTTATCTCACTGGACAAAACGAACCCACCGTCTTATTACTAAAGACTGTTCCCCACTGAACTGGTCTCAGGCTGGGCAAGGTAAATATCTGTAGATGGAATTCTTCTGGAAACAGAGTCTCCAAAGTTTTTAAATAATGAATCTGACTTCTTCGGCTTACTCATTTGTATAGCTGGATATGGCCAATCTACTGGTATATACACTGTGGAAAACAAAACTAAAAAAGACCGCAGAACATATATCCTGAGGAGTAAACAGAAAATGTGTCCCATTTGACTCATTACATTATTTGGAAGAAATTGCCATTGAAAAGGTGTGATGGGGCGGGGGTTGATACCTGATGATGACAGAAAAATTCTAAGTACATACTGACTATGTGCAAAGACTTTGATCATATAAATCTGTGCTGTGGGCTTTAATCATGTAGACCAACCAAAAATGGCTTAGGTGCTACTTATTGAGCATTTATTACATGTTAAACATATGCATCACCTCACTCAATCCTCAGGATTAACCTAAGAAGTAGGAATTATTATCCTAAATTGATTAGAGAGATCTGTAGCCCAGAGAGGTTAAGGAGTTTCTACAGGATCTCACAGCCAGTTGCGGAAGCAGAGCCAAATCCTAAGTCAGCCTCCAAGAAAATGACTAATTAATCATGCTCTTGATTTTAAGAACATATACTGTCTGGCTTGAGATTTGTCTGTCTCCAGTGTTACATTCTATTCTAGAAATGGGATAACTGATAAAGCCACCAATGGATTCTCAATTGATGACAATTTCTTATCTTTCTTTTAGAAAAGTTAGGAATCAAAGTCTATTCCAGTGACTGTATGGAGGGTACCAGAGGGAGGACATGTGTATGTGTGTGTGTGTGTGTGTGTGTGTGTGTGTGTGTGTTTTAATCTCAAAACTGTCATAGATACTTCAGGATAACCTGTAAAGTTAAATCTGAAAATCCAAAGCCTGACACATAATCCCTGTGCTACAGCTAGGACACAATAAATAGGAGGATGGAGTAATCTTTTCCCCTGAAGCATTCTATTGCTACATACCATTCACAAGATGTAAAATTATCTCCAAGAAGTACCCTGTTTGAATAAAAGTCAGTGCCCTCTGGACACTATGACCAAATATCATTTGGCATATAAAAATGGAAAAATGTGTGTCCAGGAAACTAGGAGAGATGCATCTAGGAACCAAGTGTCTGTTTTAGAAGGGGAAGAGGAGTGAGGCATGTCCTTTGTACACATGTCTTCCAGATTTTGTTCCCAAACCCTGCAGCCTTGGCTTGGCCTGGAACAATCCTCTCCAAGCAGCAGTGTAAGCTTATTACTGCCCATCACATCTGCCCACACTTCCAGCAGGTACGTGAGAGATAGCCAAGCCCTGAGAGTTACGTGAACCTCTGTACGCCACCCCAGTGTGATTCAGAGTGACCCTCATAAGGAGGCTCTGTTTCCCTCACCAGGTACCCCAGCCTTTGCACACACTTGGCCCACTTCAGCATCACCTTAAGGAGACCCTTCCTCCACAAGTTCACAATCACGCTCTTTAACTCCCAGCTTAGGGAATCACACTGAATTAGTTCTTTGTGTTATTAACCAGAGGAGCACTTACATTTTCTGACATCTCTAATCTTGGAGCTCAGCGAATAGCACAGAGAATTTGCATGAAATTATCCCTCATTATATCTATAGGCTTAGCTGCCAGCGTTTGTGAATTTGGCAGAAGCCAGCAGATCTCACAGTTAATGTCTTCCTCTCCTGCCAGGCTCTTCAGAACGGGGTGCATTAGAGTGCCGCGTGACAAAGAGCAGGACGGATCCTGGGATGTGGAGCCCAGGTGATGCTATTTGCATCCAATTAAAGAAGCAAGAATCTGTGACATTATTTACATGCACGGTTCTTAATGCCTTTTGGCTCATTAAGCCTTTGGATCAACTTTTGTGGGAGAGTGTTCGTGAAAACATGGGCAGTCTGGGTTCCAAAGGAGGTTTCTTTTGCTGCTTTCACTATTTCTTGTAACCTCCAAGAGCTAAGGAGCTTAGGTTAGATTCAGGTTGTTAATGCTCATTGTGAGGAGCTCCACATCCAGCCTGCTCCCATTTGTCCTGGGGATTTCACACTCCACCCCACCCGTAGGGTGTCTTGGAGGGGTTGGGAGGCAAGCATTTGTCCTTCAGTTTCTATGTTCAGTTGCTCACAGAAATTCGAGATGTCACAAAATGTAAGTGCTCCTCTGGTTTAATTACACAAAGAGCTAATTCAATCTGATTCCTCAAGGTGGGAGTTAATGACAGCAATTGTGAACTCATGAGGGAGGGTCTTCTTAAAGTAATGCTGGAGGGTGGAGAGGCCATTGTACCCTGGGAGGAGACAGAACTCACCTTTAAGGATCACTCTGCGTTAGAGCAAGGAGGCATCCTGAGAATGCATGGTCTAGACTTGGTGGTGTGGCTTTGACAGGACACTTCACCTCCTGGGTGCTCAGTTTTTTTTCACAATTTATAATGAGGAAGCTAAGCAAGAGAAATAGTTCTGAAGGGCATTCCAGTTTGCACAAAGATGGGGGCAACTGGAAGTTCCAGTGGGCAGGACACCCCTGTTCTACCATAGCCGTCCACTCTTTGTTTTAATAAAGAGGGTGTCAAGTAATATTTTATTTGAAAAATAGAGTTTTGTTGAGCAAAGCCTACAGGTCTAAATGATTTCTTCCCATTCTGAGACTTAGGCCATCACTAGGCCAGTCTTCAGATTCTGAGAGCCACCGTATCTCAGGTCCCAATCACAGGTTCCATTTCTGACCAGTCTGCACAGAGAGTGTCTCCTCTCTGTGGACAGGCATTGGGGGCACAGTCCCGGGGAGAGTCAGGGTGATGAGGCAATAAATAGGTGTTTCCCGGTCTCGGCAACCACTGTCTCAGAACAGCATCCACTTCTGCTTAAGGGGAATATTCCTTCCTTAGCTACTGCTCACTGCGACATGAAGGGTTGCTTCTTCATCGAGACATTCCTGAAGTTCTAGGTGGGTGCTGACTAACTGACCAGTGGAGTTTAGAATTATATTTCTCACACACACACACACCCCTTATAAAATACATTGGGAGAATATAATGTGTCTAATTATACTGAATACTTTAACATTTCTCAAACAGGGCTTCTTGGCATATCAGTAGCCTCACAAAAGGATTCTTTGGTCAAGTAAGTGAGAGCAAAGCACAGACTGTACCTGTGGCAGACAGGGTGGTCCCCGTGATTTCTGGCCCTGATGTTCACACCCAGCATAGTTCCATCCTTTTGAGTGTGGGAGGGATCTGTGACTTGCTTCCAGCCAACAGAATATGGAAAGGAGATGGGATGTCACTTCTGTAATAACATTTTGTTATCTTAGACTCAGCAGGCTGGAGAGACTCTCCATGCTGGCTTTAAAGAAGTAAGCTGCCATGTTGGGAGAGAGACTGTGAAGAGGGAAAGGGCCTGTGGGCAGCCTCTAGGTGTGAAGAACAGCTCCCGGCCAGTGGCCAGCAAGAACACAGAGACTTGGTTCTACCACCTGAGGAGATAAATTCTGCCCACACCCTGAGGGAGTCTGAAAGTGGATCCCTCGCTAGGTGAGCATCTGATAAGCCCACAGCCCCAGTTGACACCTGTATGGCAGCCTGGTGAGACCCCGAAGCAGAGAACCCCTCTAAGCTGTGACCGGACGCCTGAGCCACAGAAACTACACGATAATAAATGTGTGTGGCTTCACCTGAATTGGTAAAGAATGTAACTGGGGACAATGCGAGGACGGTTGCATGTGGGTGGAATTGCCAAGGTGCAGAGAACCCATGTGATAGAGGCTGAATGTACAAGGCTGGGGGGCTGCAGAGAGGACGGTAGCGAAGGAGAGGGAGAGCAGTCAAATGGAGAGTTGAGAGCATTCTTCTCCCTCATCAGATGTCCTAATAATTCCCTATCAGGGAAGTAATCATCTTCTCAAAGGGAAATGGAGAAATTTCACATGAGGAGGCTTTGATTTATACAAGGAAAGAGTCAAGTTAGTTTAATAATAGGCAGTACCTTGCAAGAGCCACATATGAGGAGTGAGAATGGAGAGGAGAAAGAGAAATGAATGTGAACAGATTTTTGGAACACTTAAGTGGCATCAAACCATGGTAGCAAGTGTACACTAATTGCAGCCCTTTAAGGGGATCCAACCCATCCCTAGAATTCAATCAGAGCCCTATTCTGAACAGTAGCTGTGTGCTTTGTGTGAGTTCTCTCATTTATCCCTCTCAATAATCCTTCGAGGAGTTAGTGCTGTAGTTCCAGTTTGCAGCTGGAGAAACTAAGCAAAGAGAAGCTAACAAAAAGTAGAGGCAGGATTTGAACTTAAGGCTGATTCCAGCCCAAGCTCTTAAAATCTCCTTCAGACCCCTGCCTAAGTCTTCATTATCCACCATCCTCCTACACTGCCCTCCTACCTGTGTGGTTTGACCTATTGCTCTTGATCCTTTATCTCTATTTCCTTTGACCACTTGGCACCTGCTCTGGCTTGGAGTACCTATGCAGCCTCTCCTTGCTTTGAGGTCTTATTGTGACCTTCTTCTCAGTTTTATTTTTCTTTATACAAGCCATTCAACTCTGAACGTTCCTCAATGCCTTGACTTCTTATACTCACAACCTTAGATAAGAGATGATTCCACCACCTCTCTGTCCTGCAACCACAGGACCCTTGACAGCCAGGCTGGCCCGTGTGCCCTTTCCAACATGGAAGTCATCACTTACTAATTCAACCACCATTCATTTATTCAACACCCATTCTCACATGCTTGGGGAATACAAAGTAAAAAGATACTAGATCAGTAGATGGTAGTTTTAGAATCTGATAAAATCATGGATCTATTACCCAGAAAAATGTGCACACGTGTGCATATGCTTATTTGTACAGATTCTGTTTATAAACAATTCTAGACGTTTCTGCCCTCCCTGAGGACCATTATAAGGTCTCTCAAGTTCCTGACTCCAGGGTTAAGATCCTTGCTCCCTCCAGTAGACTATAATACCATTGAGACCAACACTGTCCTTATATGCCACTGTACCAAGCACCAAGCATAAGGCACCAAGCATCAAGGCTGTTACCTGTAGACCTTCAATCAGGGTGAGTTGAATTGAATTGGCTGCGTGGCCCCATTCTAAGGAGCCCTTTATTCATTTCTTGTATTCCTCCTATCTTTTCACACTCCAGGAAAGAAATGTATACCTCTCCTAGTCCAATAACCATTAATTTTGAAATCATCACCCAATGCCTGACTACACACAGGCCGTGTGACCTCATTCCAGACTATAAAGTGCCAAGTGTTAATTGATTTGTAAGAAAGTCCACATTTAATGCATGGCACACTCCCAAGGGCTCCCAAGGGCTCCTAAGGGAGGGACGACAGCACTGGACTCTTGTGTCAGGAAATCACTCTTGCTTGCCTGTGTGGGACAGGATGACATTCTGGCCAGGAAGCTGTCTTGACTTTGGATCTGAATCTGCCCCTGATGGAGTTATTCACAGATGGCTAAGTTAAATGCAGCCTTCATAGCACTAAGGCATTTCAGCAGCAGCTAAGCAAGTGGCCCATGAAATGGAGGCACCAGAAGCCTGTGGAAGCATCACCAATGCATCACCCAGTGAAGCCATTGTACCTCTCCTTGGTAATGACCATTTCCAAGGGCAACGTGGGGGATTTCCATCAGCCTGTGAGAAAGCAGGGTGTGTGGGCATTGTGGATCGCGATGGGGAGTAAATACAGGCAATAAAAAGCAGGGGGAAGAAAATGGGGCCAGAAGCCAAGAAGACACACTCTGTGGAAAAGAGAGGGGAAAAAAATAGCCCCACCCCTCCTGTCCAAATGAAAAAGCATTTAATTGAATGTTCTTTATAGAGGTGAAAAAGTACCCTGTGGAGTTCCCAGTGTTTCATTATCCAATTGAATTTGGTACCTCAAGTTTCAAAGACCATTCTCCTGAATGATTATTCTTATTTCCGTGTCAGTCTGCCCTGTGCTCAGTGAACCCCTACTGGGCCACATCATTTAAAAGTCAAAACCCTGAAAGTATTTTTATGCCCATTATAGTAGCAGAGCAAACTCTGGTATCACTCATTTTATTCTCCACAGCCTCCTTCCTCTTGTCTGTTATGTAGATTTCTGTGCTACTGAGGATGCTTGGACTCAACAGGGCTGCTCCCCAAACCGTTCCTTAATTCTGTGAACGGCCTCAGAGGGAAAGAGATTAGAAGGCCTAGAGATGGCAGCATTACAGGGCAACCGTTTAAGCAGAAGATGGGCCTCTCAGCGTGGTTCCTCTTGACGTTAGAAAAAATAAGGGACAGCCTGGGGCAGTGGTGAGTGGCTTTAAGTTAGTCAGTCTATCAGGAGACATCAGGCCTTCACTGGGTTGAAATACTCCAGATAAAACTGTCTGCAAAACTCCTTTAGTGAGGGCAGCCTTTAACTGGGAGAATCTGGGAAGGGAACGCTAGGGCATAGACCCTCCAAGCAACTCACCAGTTCATAGACCCTCCAAGCAACTCACCAGTTCATAATCCTCGTCGTTGTTCTTGAGAACACTGTTGATCAGCTTCAAATCACTTAAACATCAAAGAGGTTATTTTTTTTCTCCTTTGAGATGGAAATCTAGGGGTGGGGTGGAGAATCATTTCAGATATTTCCCTTCAGTGACAAGCTGCTACGGTTGGCGGATACACAACATAAAATAATTGTTTGAAAGTTTCACATCTGACCCGTGTAGCACCCAGCACATTTTCTTAATTTAGAAAATATTTGATGATACTGAATCCAAACCCATTTTCTCAAATGCAGGCTTAATTTCTCTTTGACCGAAATGAATAGTTATGTTGTCATACCTTAGCCGAACACCCTGTAAATATAATACCCCTTCAGTTTTAATATTTCAAAAACTGCTTACATCCTCTTTACAGCTGATCTTCCCAGCAAAAAGAGAGCAATATTATCTGCTTCATTTGGTGGTTGAAGGAGTAGTTATTATATACAGAGCACTTACAAGAGTCCCTGACATGAGGCAAGCAGTCAGTAAGAACTCCTATTTTCCAGTCATTCAACATTAAGCACAGCCCCTGGCATATAGTAAGTGCTCAATATACATCTGAGAAATGAGAGGAGGAGAGAAAAATAGATGGTTGGTAATTAGAAATTAATTTTCAGCAAGTTTAGCAGTGTGTGGTTATTTTCTAGAAAGGTAGTTTTCCTGGCTTTGCCTTTTACTATCCCTCTTATTATTGACTTGATGGTATCTTTAGGAGATATTCAATACAGACCCATCTGGTGAGGCCCAGAGGGACAGTATTGACCATAATGAATGATAGTGGTTCTTTTTTTTCTTTTAGGCCACGCTGTGCAGCATGCAGGATCTTAGTTCCCCAACCAGGGGTTGAACCCGTGCCCCTGGCATGGGGAGTGTGGAGTCTTAACCATTGGACCCCCATGGAAGTCCCAAAGTAGTGGTTCTTGATACGCTAATACTATCCCAGTGTCCTGGGATGAAGGGGTCCAGCGAGTACATTTTCCAAGGTATGAGCCCATGCTATTTTGGGGCCAGCCTTCTGGAGAGCAATCCTCCTCTGAGGCAGAATTACCAATACACCAATACGATACCAATACAGAATTGCCTGCTCCCCTCGAGGTCTCTCTCGACTTCAGCCTCTCAAGTCAAAAAGAAAGTGCAGCAGTAAAATAGGCTCATTAAAAATCACTAAGAAGGATGTTTGCTAAAGAACCCTCTGGGCCACGTGGATAAACCAGAAAACCTCAGCTCCTGCAAGAGGGCCAGCAACTGTGCTGTGTTCCTACACGCATATTTTAAAATTATTATGAACATATTGTTAATTATTAATTAATATTATTTAAAAACTATTATTAAGTCCTACAGGTATAATGGGCTTATTGGCCAGCTTAGAGTTCTATGGCAGGAGTTGGCAAGCTGTGGCCCTGCCTGTTTTTTTTTTTTTTAACGTTTTATTTTGAAATAATAGTAGACGCAAGCCTCCCCCAGTATTAACATCTTGCCTAACTATAGTACAATATCAAAACCAGGAAATTGGCATTGGTATAATCCCCAGAGTTTATTCAGATTTCACCAGCTATATATGCAAGTGCGTATGTGTGTGTGCAATTCTGTAACGTGTAGCTTTGTGCAAAAATCACCTCACTCAAGATACAGAACTGTTCCATCACCACCAGGCTTTCTCATGCTACCTTTTTAGAGCCCTATTCTCATCTTTAACCTGTTCTCTATCTCTTTGTCATTTAAAGACTATTCTATAGATCTGCCACCTGTTTTTGTGTAGCCTGTGAGCTCAGGGTGGTTTTTACATTTCTAAATGGTTAAAAGAAATCAGAAGATTTTTTTGACACATGAAAATTATATGGAATACGAATGTCAATGTCCATAATGTTTTATTGGAACACAGCCACTCCCATTCATTTACAGATTGTCTGTAATGGCAGAGTTGAGTGAGTAGGATGTGCAGTGCTAAAATATTTACTATCCACCCTTTTATAGAAAATGTTTGCTGGCCCCTGTTCTAGGGCATTCTCAAGCTGCCACCTGCATGTGGACTGGTCAAAGGTGTGCATCAGGCTGAGTGAATTAAAACCATCATTTGGAGGTGGGAGTGGAGGCATCCTCTCCTCCTATCACCATCCTCGTAATAGCTGTTGAGCTCTTACTATGTGCCAGGCATCATCTCACTTAACGCTCCCAATCACTATTGCATGTAAATGTCAGACCACCAACTCAGGTGTGCAAGAAATGTAATTTTATTTTCTATAAGTCAATGCAATTTCTATTTTGAGCCGTCTTTCTGCCACGTGGCGAAAACTGTTTCAGTCATTTTGAGCTTTATCCCATTTCCCCAGGGTAGCATCTTAAATTCCTGGGGATGGGACATTTCATCTCCGATGGTCAGTGCCTCATGCTGGACTCTGCTGAGATGTCCAGTGCTCTGTCCAGCCCTCATGCAGGTTGGCAGCTACCTACCTCTTGGAAGCCATCAGAAAGGCACTGTTAGGGCTGGTGCCTCCTGCCATTTCTGTGCTTTTGCTGGCACTGGGGCTCATTCTGCTCCTCTACATCCCACTGGTTCTCACACTGGGGTGTGCATCAGGACCACCTCGAGGGCACGTTATATCACAATGCTGAGCTTCAACAACAATTTCTGATCACCAGTTTCTGATCCAGCAGGTCTGAGGTGGGGCTCCAGAATGTGCATTTCTAACAAGTTCCCAATTGATGCTGATGCTGATGGTTCTGGACCACACCTTGAGAAACAGCTGGCCTAAACCATGCCGAGGCTCAGGGAACTCAGAGAATCTGCTTCAGGTCTATCTAGCTGAACACACCCCGATGTTTCTCCTCTGTAAAGAGGACCCAGGGACTTCCCTGGTGGCGCAGTGGTTAAAAATCCGCCTGCCAATGCAGGGGACGTGAGTTCAAGCCCCAGTCCGGGAAGGTCCCACATGCTGCGGAGCAACTAAGCCCGTGCGCCACAACTACTGAAACCTGCGCACCCAGAGCCCGTGCTGTGCAACAAGAGAAGCCACCGCAATGAGAAGCCCGCGCACTGCAACGAAGAGTAGCCCCCGCTCGCCGCAACTAGAGAAAGCCCGTGCGCAGCAACGAAGACCCAACGCAGCCAAAAATAAATAAATAAAAATTTTTTGAAAAGCCCAGAAATTAGAAAAAAAAGAGGACCCAGGTCACTCACTTCTGCTCCAGATCCCCCTCCCCCAAAACATCTGGAGTTTTTGTATTACCTCTCTGCTACCGTTTAGGGCAATGACTCCAAAGCTTGGTTGTACATTGGAATCACCTAGGTAGGGAATTTTAAAAACTACTAATGCCAAGGTCCCCTTTCTTCACCACCCCACAGTTTCTGATCTAATTGGCTGGGGTGTGGCCTGGGCATTGGGGTTTTAAAAAGCTCCCCAGGTGATTTTAATGTGCAAAGATGAAAAGTCACTAGTTGTGGACAGCGGTTCTCCAAGTGTGGTCCAGGCCTGCAGCATCAGCATCACCTGGGAACTTGTTAGAGATGCAGATTCTCAGGCCCTACCCCAGACACCCCCAATCAGATTCTCTGGAGGTGGGGCCTGGCGACCTGTGTGTGAACAAGCCCTCTTGGTGATCCTGGTCAGTCGAGGGGATCAGGCTGGCTGGGGAAGGGACTAGAGCTCAGGGACTCTGCAATCTTTTTAGCTCTTGGCACTTCTAGTTTTCCTGGACTAAGGAATCTTTTCTAGTCGAAGGAAAAGGGAAGACAGGATCTTATATCATTGCACTGCATGTAAGATATATTGTCTTATATCTGCATGTCCTAAAGATATCATTCTGTCTCCACACACTCCTTTGAGGGAGAAACATGAGGTAGACTTTGATTAAACCTCCTCCTTGCTGTGTCATCCCTCCATAGGTATAACAAATATCTAGCTGCCCGGATGTAGGAAAGGGCTTTGGGGCAAAAGAATATACCTCCAAAAAACCGTTGCTTAATATTTCACAAGTAATCAAGGAGACTAAGGTTTGAGAGTTGAAGTCATCTGCCTAGATCCTAAATCTCAAAGGGGTCCTTTTGACTTCAGAGCTTGAAGGGTTAAAAATCTTCCCACTCTCCCATCTTGCCTGACCTCAGAGTTGTTCCCTTCTGTCCTCAGGACTGTGGGCTGTGGTCAACAATGCTGGGGTCCTTGGCCTCCCAACTGACGGGGAGCTCATTCCCATGACCGAATACAAACGATGCATGGCCGTGAACTTCTTCGGGGCCGTGGAAGTCACGAAGGCATTTTTGCCTCTTCTTAGGAAATCCAAGGGGAGGCTGGTGAACATCAGCAGCATGGCAGGTGAGTTGGCCTTTCCCCACAAGGTCGTGGGTGCCAGTCATGCAAGATGTGACTCGCAGTGCTCCCTGTGGGCTGAACAAGAAAGCAGGGCACTCTCATGCAGGGCTGGGTGAAGAATAGTCAAATCGTGTGTTTACTGTTGATCTGAGTACAATAAAACCTTCCTTTCCTTTCAAATCCTTTCATGTACTGACTCTTACCTACCTTCTAACTCATCTATTCATTACTGGGGATTTAGGGCTCTCACATATCTTCACAGTGTGACCGCTAATGCACAAGCTTCCTAGATTTGGAAAGGAAACCCTGCATACAGTTAACGTCATCGTGACAGGGAACCTGTTCTCAACCCTCCCTGAATTCTGCACACTCTGTTGTTCCCTGTGAGATGAATAGCAAATGTCTTCACTCTGTTGGCACTGTCAGAGCCCTGTGTCTCAGTTGGCTGCCTGCTAGTATTTTCCATAAGACAATTCCCATCGTTCTGCAATCTCAAGGCAGTTGGGGCAGGGTGTGACATTTGATAACTCATCTCTCTCCATTTCAAAGAACAGATAGTCAACAAGTCAAGGGTTTACCAATCTCCCTTCCATAAAAAATGCCCATGTATGTGATGTCTCATTCTTTCTTCTAGAACAGATATTTCCAAACTGGGGTTCCTCAGAGCCTTACTCAGCTTTGAGTGGTGTCCATGGGGTTGTCTTTTGGGCCACTGCACAGGTGAGAGGGAAGCCAAGAGGGTGGGCTCTGGACTCCAGGATCCTGCCTTCACATTGAGGAATACCACTCTTCACTGTTGGATCAGTTGGTTCTGAGTGAGATTTTTTTTTTAAAATAAAGGATCCAACTATTTGGTTGGTTGGTTTTGGTTTCTTTGTTGTTGTTTTTTTAAGGGAGACATTTTTGTGTATTTTCTAGACAATTGTTTTCCCTCATATTTTCTCACCTGGTTCTAACTTAGCAACTTCTAACTTACTAGCTATGTGAGTGTGTCACTAGCGTTGCTTGTTGGCCTGAGGAAGGAAGGAAGGAAAGAAGGAAGGAAGGAAGGAAGGAAGGGAGGAAGGGAGGGAGGGAGGAAGGAAGGAAAGGGAAGGGAAGGGAAGGGAAGAAAAGAGGGAGGGAGGAGGAGAAAGGATGGAGAGAGAGACGTCTAAGGTGGTTAAGAGCAATGAGTACTGTGTTTCAAATTTTATGAGAACCCCAAAATATTTCCAATTTTTTTTCTACCTTGCTAAAGCAAACAAATCCTGAGAAAATACATTTGCAATATTTCACCCTTAACTTTCTTCTGAACTTAGCCTTTACATTTTTGACCTCTGTGGAAACCTCACTTTTCTCAGTTCCCTGGTACAATCTGGTACATCTGGAAAAGTCTCACATGCTCCTTTGCCTCACTCATTCAACAAATATTTACTGAAATGACTTATCATTGCCTTCTCCTTGACACAGTGACAAGGAAGATTTTTCTCTTCCTCTCTTGGTTCTCAACTTTGAGCAGCTCATTCGTTCATAAGATTTTACTTACGTATCACTGATATGCACACTACCTGCTATAGGCCCAGTGTCTGGCATGAAGTAGAAGCTCAATTAATAAATTAAAAAATGCAAGTGTGCAGATGAATGAATGGGCGAGTGACGAATTTATCCTACAGAGGATGCCCATTCATAAACCTTCAACTTGACCTCTAAAACTTTTTCTACGCCAAGACGTTGAATGGACTTGTCACATATTTCCACTGGAGGAAAATGTTTGAGGGTTAAAATAAATCACACACCTCACTCCTATTCTCACCACTGGACATACAAAATCTTTTATACCCAGCCTTACTAGTTCCATTCCAGTATCTTACCATCGTCACCAAGTCAACATGTCTGAAGCTAAACTTTCTATCAGCCATTCAGCGCTTCCTCTCTTGACTTCCTTCTGTTCACTCCTAGTCTTTTAGGTTTCAGAGCTTTGAGCCTTCTTGGATTTGTTTCTCCCTGTGCCTTTCTCTCCTTTTCTCCCACCCAGTCAGTCACCAAGATGTATGGAGTCTTCCTTCATCACATCCAGCTTTGAATCCTTATGTTTCAAGGAAACTCTAGAAATAGGTTCATTTGCAGGACTCAGAAACCACCCAGGGAATTTTATAAAGTTGTTAAAACAATAGCATGAAAGCAGAACAGAAAGGAAACGTATGTACTTGACAGGGCAGGTGTTTGTAAGAGGACAGGAGCCAAAGATCTTAAATCATGCTTATAGTTTCCCGCATTGATGAGGGGCAGAGGAGTTCAGCAGAATCCCTAGCACTTTGCTGATGAGTGTTTTGCGAAACAATGGAAAAGATTTTTGAGCAAGGGGATAAGAAGCTAGACTGTAGCACAAGAATCAGAAAAGTCATGGCATGTGTAAAAGAGACTATATAACCAACCACCAACCCACAAAATTAACATCCAATGTGATGCCAATTTGATGATGTGTCTCTTGGCAAAGCTAATGTAACAGTAATTTTGGAAAACGTACTTATTTGGGAGTTCACCCTGGTCTTTTTCTCATTTTGAAGATGGAGGTATGGAGAGAGAGAGAGACAGCCAGTAAGTGTTCTCCAAAAGGAGTTCATGGTTGCCCTGACCCATCAGGTTGTCTTGAGTCTGGCACCTCGGCCACCCTCTGCATGACAAGAATTTCAATGATGTAGATTTATCATGGAAGTTTGCATCAGCCAGGAGGAGCTGAGCTGGAACTGCTGACTCTATTCAAGTTATCCACTGCTGCGTAGTAAATAACCCCAAAGAAAGTGTCTCAGGATACTGTGAGTAGGCAACCGGTTTGGTAGAATAGTGGTCTCTCAAATACATGCATGTCCTAAAACCTGGAACCTGGAATATGTGACCTTACCTGGCAAAAGGGACTTTGCAGGTATGATTGAGTTAAGGATCTGAAGGCAGAGATGATCCTAGATTATCTAGGTGGGTCTGATGCGGTTACAAGAATCCTTATAAGAGGGAGGCAGGAAGGTCAGACTCAAAGAGAGGTTGGAAGATGGAGGAAGGAGCCGTGAGCCAAAGAATGCAGGTAACTTTCAGAAGCTGGAAAATTCAGTGGGGATAAACTGCCTAGGTTTTGATCCTGTCTTTACCACTGACAATGGAGTGACCTAGGACCAAGTGCTGAACTTCTGAGTTGCAGCTTCTGCGTTTTACGATGGGGATAATAATGATCGTTTCTTCTTAGGCCCATGTTGAGATGAGATGAAATGACACGGTTTTAAGCATCAGCCTTGCACCTGGCACATGGTAGAGTTAGAGACCCAAAAGCCATCTGCCATGAAGAGGCTGGCTCTGTGTGCACCTGTGGCTTTTTATCCTGCCAACCGCTGGCATTGCCACCTGTGACTGTTCCATCCTGTTGCTCCCTGTCACGCACTGGCCCCTGGGCAAATAAGCCCAACAGGTCATTACTTCCACATTTGACCACATCTTCTCTGGGAGGATTTTCCACCCCCATGATGATAATCATGTTTATCATCCCTCCCACAGAAATAGAATAGCTCTTTAACCTAAATCCTGGCAAGGAAGTTTGATAAATATTTAACCAAGGATTGAAGGAAGTGGGAGATGACTCTTTGATTGATTGTACAAAGGGCACTTGAAGAATCTTTATGTTTGAGAGGTCTAAAAGTCTTTTCTGGCCAGTTTTCCTCTTAAGAAATTGCAGAGTAAATACCCATGTTATGTCGTAAGCTGTGCTTGAATGAGAACAGCTGAAAGCAAACCTTATAAAACGACTAAGGCCTCAGGGATTTTGAGCCGGTTGTGCTTTGAATCGTGCTCTTGGATTACTAGCTGGGTGATCTGGGGCAAGTAGCCCCACTTGTCTGTGTCCATTTCATCTTCTGTCGTGATAGGGTGACACAGCTCCTGAGTCTAAGGCAGCATTTCTCAACCTGAACATTATCGATATCTGGGGGAGGCTAATTCTTTCTGTGGGGGGCTGTCCGATGCATTGTAGGATGTTTAGCAACGTCTGTGTTCTTGACCCATTAGATGCAAGTAGCACCCAGTGCTGACCTTCAGATATTACCACGTGTCCACTGGGGTGGGGGTGGGGTGCAAAATCAGCCCCAGTTGAGAACTTCTGGTCTCAACTGTAGATCTAAATGCATTGTGGATTCTGAGTGTTTAGCACAGTTACTGGTACACAGAAAGTACCCTAGTAACAGGGACCTCTCTACTGAGAGACAGTAATGGTTGCCCATCACATCGAGCTATTTAAAATGCATGAAAATTACTTTACACCAAAGTAAGTGGCCTCAGAGAGTCTTACAAGTCTACAGATTTTAGGTATCTGGCAGATTTCACAGTTCCAAACTTGAGCCTGGTCTTACTTAGTCCGGAGAAGTTGACAATGGGATCATTCCTGGATTTTTTTTCTTGCCGAGGTAGCTGCCTTAAGGGAATCATCTGGCAAATCATTCAGCCAGTCTCAGCTGCTCAGTGACGTGAGAGGAAGCCAAAGCTGAGATTCGTTTCCTTAAAACTCTCACACTAGCCAGGGCTTAGCGTAGAGTAAGGGGGAGAGGGGAGAGCAAGATGGAGTGAACGTCTTCATGCTGAGTTGAATTAGATGCTTACACCCCTGAAGTCATTCAGTGCTAACATGTGCAGGATGCAGATACTGATTCCTTTTTAGATCAAGCACACTCTAGCCCAGGATCATCCAGCTGGTAAGCAATGATCAGTGCTGGTAACTGGGTCTATTTAACTCCAAATTCTGTGTTCCTCTCACTTTTCCAGATTACCAAGCAAGAACACACCAGGGAAACGGGGGGCGGGGGGGAGGGCAAGAAAAACACAGACCCTAACGCTAGTACGTTTAAGCAATGATTAGGAAGTGTTAGCGATTTAGGGCTGTCTCCTACCCCAGCGCTTCAAACATTATGTGTATAGTGATCAGCTGGGGGTCTTGTTAAAATGCAGAATTTGACTGAGTTGGTCTGAGGGGGGCCTAAGATTCTGTATTTCTATAACTAGTTCGTAAGTGACTGCTACTGGTCCCTGGACAATTTTTTCAAACTTCAGATGCATTTGATTCACCAGGAGGGCTACTTAATAACGACTGCAGGAAATCAAAACTTCAATGAGATAATATTTCACACCCACTAGGATGGCTATAATCAAAAAACCAGAAAACAGCACTTGATGGCAAGGGTCTGGAGAAACTGGAACTCTCCTGAGTTGCTGGTGGGAACGTAAAATGGTGCAACCTCTGTGGAAAACACTTGGCAGTTCCTCAATAAATTAAACACAGAGTTACAACTCAGCAATTCTACTCCTAAGTGTATGCTCAAGAGAACAGAAAACAGGTGTTCCAACAAACACTTGTACATAGGTATTCATAGCATTATTTATAATAGCCAGAGATGGAAACAACCCAAATGTCCATCAACTGATGAATTAATAAACAAAATGTGGTCTATCCATACAATGGAATATTATTAATCCATAAAAAGGAGTGAGGCACTGATACTCTGAAGGGTGAATCTTGAAAAGATTGTGCTAAGTGACAGAAGCCAGACACAAAAGGCCATATCTTGGGACAATCCTATTTATGTGAAATGTCCAAAACAGGCAAACCCATAGCGACAGAAAGCATATTAGTGGTTGTCAGGGGCTGGGGTATGGGGGTTCCTTTTGGGGCATTGAAAATACAGAACTAGATAGTGCTATTGGTTGTACAACATTGTAAACGTACTAAAAGCCACTGAATTGTACACCTTAAAAGGGTTAAATGGTGAATTTTATGTTTTATGTATTTTACCACAATAAGAAAAAACTTCTGCCCGATCCCCAGAATTTCTGATTCAGTGGGTCTGGAGTGAGACCTGAGGGCTTGCACTTCTAACAGATTCCCAGCTACTGCTGCTTCTCAATCACACTTTGAACAAGGTCTCAGACATTGATTTTGATGCCAAACAGTTGTCGAATCCCCAGAGATTGTCAAATTACAAGGGAACAATCAGATGCTATTAATTTCTGCTAACCATGCCTAAAGTTTTTTTTTTTTTTTTTTTTTTTTTTGGCCGCACCACGCGGCATGTGGAACTTCCCCAACCAGGGATCAAACCCACGCCCCCTGCAGTGGAAGCGCGGAATCTTAACCACCTGACCACCAGGTGGTGGTTACTTTTTTTTCCTTTTTTTTTTTTTTGGCCACGCTGCATGGCTTGTGGGATCTTAGTTCCCCGACCAGGGATTGAACCCGGACCCTCGGCAGGGAAAGCTCAGAGTCCTAACCACTGGACCGCCAGGGAATTCCCTGGACTTGGTTACTTGAGTTGAGCCCAGTTGACCTTGGAGGAGGCAGAAACCAGCTGGGAGCCCTCATTACTTTCTCCTGAGACAAGGTCATGGGTGTTCTGGCTTGGGAAGATATTAGAGAATGAGAAAGCTGCTGTGGGCATGGGACCCTGGTACCCCTATAAAAGTGTCCTGCACCTGGTTCCATATTGGAGAGAGGAGTTTCCCCAACACCAACAAGCAATGCTCAGATACCAGCAGGGTGTCCTACAATTCAACTCAATTCTGAAGTTCTCTACCTGGAGAGAGCATCAGATCCCACAGGTTAGGGCTCAGTCCTACAAGGCTGCCCCCCATCCCCACTTTGGATGCCAGTGGCAAGCCCAGGTTATCACCTGTGCTTCTGACTGATTCGCTATAGATCAGAGGTACCAACTACCCCCTCCTTGGGTTCGATTAATTTGCTAGAGCAGCTCACAGAACTCAGGAAACCTGCTTACTCACTGGATTACCGGTTTATTACAAAGGATATTAAAGGATACAAATCAACAGCCAGATGAAGAGATACACAGGGCAAGGCACAGGGAAAAGGTGTGATGCTACCACGCTCTCTGAACTCGCTACTCTCCCCGAATCTCCCTGCTCACCAACCTGGAAGCTCTCCCAACCCCCTCCTTTGGGGTTTTTATGGAGGCTTCATTATAGCATGTGATTGACTAAATCATTAGCCATTGGTGATTGATCTCAATCTTTCTCCCCTCCCCGGGGTCGGGGTAGGACTGAAAGTTCCAACCCTCTAATCACAAGATTGGATCCACTTGCAGCCAGCCCTCCACCCATTCTTAGGAGAGGTTCTCGTTGCCTCATTAACATAACAAAAGTCCTCATTAACCTTTGCCACTCTCATCACTTAGGAAATTCCCAGGGTTTTAGAAGCCCTGTGCCAGAAACAGCGACCATGACCAAATACGTATTTATTATAAATCAAAAAATCACACCTTACCTATACAGCCTCAGGCTGAAAAGCTGCAATATTTCTGCCCTGTGTTAATAGAGCACTCGCTTGGAAAGCCCTTTCTTTTCCATAATTCCTATATGGTCATATGTTAGCTTTAGGTCAGGAACAAGAGGATCTCCTGGTAGGTGTTGATCATTATGGCTAGGATGAGTGTTGTGAGGCCCTGTGTTACCTCAGGGGACATCAAAAACATCTGAATGCTAGAACCTTGGGAAATGTTACTAACTTGTTGCTTATGCCACACCAAAGGAGTCAGGCAAAGACTAGGACCGAGCCCCCCGAGGGGGGTGTGGGGAAAGGGCCTCACAATTCTGTAAGCTCCAGGATAGTAACTTCAAGTTTCCCTCCGTGTTAGCCACGGCCAACAGTATGCCATAAGGTCAAAACAAGGACCACCAGAAAGACAAGGACCACCAGAGTGATCAGAAACATGAGTGCTGAGTTTATTCTTGCCAGGGGGCAGATTCACTGAGTAGTTCCCCGAGGCAGAAAAGCTGGGTGGGGGGGACTGGTATGTTCTAGAAGAGGGGGAGGATGCTGCCTTCATGGTAGCTGCACCGAGTAGGGCTAGATGACTTGCAGTTGTGAAGGATGGAAAGAGTCCACAGGTCTGTACGTGGTTGGTTAAAACACGTCCCATTGTTGACTGGGTGTTCCATTAAGTCGCTGAATAACAAGGTCACCCCATATTCTGAGCCAGTTACCATCACTGGCTACTTAGAGTCGATTGGAGGGAACCCCAGCATTCAGTTTTGGTACCTCCTAAGTGAGTACTGCTCTAAGGGCAAAGTTTTGCCTTTGCATTAGCCACGTCCATCAGTGATGGGGGTGAGCGTGGAATGGAGTGAGGAAGAAGTATATTGTCACTTTAAATTCAGTTGCAGCCTTGGCAGAAAATGTTTCAAAAGCTCTAGCTTGCTTAGGGGGCGCTTCTCTTATGTTTTAATATTTCAAATTAGCCAGGCCTTGATTTTTGGGCCTCCCATGCCAAACTTCAATAAACTTAATTTTTTAGTTTTATTTACCAAAATGTTAGGAGACCTTATGACCTTGGTATGGCCAAAGACCTACATGGGAGCTAGGCAGTTCTCCTGACCTAAGCGTGTTTCTGTTTAAATTTAAATTTTAATTTTTTAAAAAATTTTTGGCTGCGTTGGGTCTTTGTTGCTGTGCACGGGCTTTCTCTAGTTGCGTCGAGCGGGGGCAACTCTTCGTGGCAGTGCGTAGGCTTCTCATTGCGGTGGCTTCTCTTGTTGCAGAGCACGGGCTCTAGGTGCGTGGGCTCAGTAGTTGTGGCTCACGGGCTCAGTAGTTGTGGCTCACAGGCTCTACAGTGCAGGCTCAGTTGTTGTGGCGCGTGGGCTTAGTTGCTCCGCGGCACGTGGGATCTTCCCGGACCAGGGCTCGAACCCATGTCCCCTGCGTTGGCAGGCGGATTCTTAACCACTGCACCACCAGGGAAGCCACCTAAGCGTGTCTTAAAGGGAGTATGCATTTTTAAACTTTTTATTTGGAAATAATTATAGACTCACAGGAAGCTGCAAGGAAATGTACAGGGAAGTCCTGTTCGCCCTTCATCCAGACTCCCCTAATGACAACATTTTACATAACTACAGTACGATATCAAAGCCATTGGTACCATGCACAGAACTTATTCAGATTTCACCAGTTATATCTGCACCCATTTATGTGTGTGTGTTTATAGGTCTGTGCAGTTTTGTCACATGTATAGCTTCCTGTAACTATGAACACAATCAAATACAGAATGTTTCCAGCACCATAATGATCCTGAGATACCCCTTTTATAGCCACATCCACATGCTCACCCCATCCCCAACTCCTGGCAACCACGAATCTGTTTTCCATCTCTGTAATTTTCTTTCAAGAATATTATATAAATGGAATCATACAGTAATGCAACCTTTTGAAACCGGCTTTCGCTCAACATAATTTAAAGGAAATATATTTTGACCAAGGCATATGGAGCTCAAAAACAAACAAGCAAAACCGAACATATAAACAAAAACCGTTTCTTCCAGCATAGCACTAGAAAGTCTCTTTTAATTTCAGTCTCTTGAAACACAACATACCTTAGGCCCCACATCTGTGAGACTTGGATCAAGGATCAAACAGCACTGCCAGGTCACTATCCAACTTCTGAGATCACAACTTCTACAACCAAAACAGAGATCTCAGTTTTTCCAGAGCCCAAGCTGTATTAATATTTACATGTCCAGAGGACAGAAATAAATCGAAAAAAATCATAGATGTTCTCTAGAAGTGTTTAACAACCCTATCTGCCCATTGGAATCACCTGGGGGAGCTTTTAAAAATCCCAGTGCCTTGGCAAATAATAGGAAGGTCTAATAGGGAGCTTACTTTGTGCCAAACACTGTTCTAATATATTAATTCACTTAACTTTCATAACAACCCTGTGATACATGTATTATCATTATTCTTAATTTACAGATTAAAGGACAGGCACATAAACATAAACTGGTTTTCCTAACTTTAACTGCTTTTACTAATCAATGGCAGAGCTGGGATTTGAACACAGGCAGTGTTGGCTCCAGAACCTGGCTCTTAACTGCTGCCCTCTGCTAACCTCCCTTCCAGCTGGCCAAGCTCACCTCACCTTAAAAACCGTGGAGAAATGAGAATAGTCTAACCGCACAGATTGGGTTGAAACTTTGAACAAGTTGCTTTAACTTCTTTGGCCCTTCTCCCCAGTCAAAGGAAGGAATTGGATTTTGAACTCTTAAGATTTGGTGAAACTAAAAATCACTTAAATAAGAATCAGCTGGTCATACGTGACAAGATGGGAACCACAGTTGAATGTTTGATGCCAGATACTATACTGAAATTTCACCAGTTAAGCCTCAGGACTCTTCCTTTTAAGTGACAGGGCCAAACCTCAGACAGACTTAAGGGAGAAGGAGGTGATTAGCTCACCGACTGTTTGGAACCAAGTTCCGAGTCACCTTAACTCTCCCCCACCTCCACTCCCCGTTTCCGTCCTCAACCCCTACCTCCAGCTTTCTGAGCTCCCTTCTCGCTCCTCTGTTTCCCTTTGTTTCCCTTCTCCTGTGTGGGGGCAGAAATGGCCCCTGGGAGTGCCGGTGTTGCACCATTATCACACTTAAGTAGCCAGGAATAAACCATAAAAGCATCTCCCTTCCACGATCTAGGTCAGGACTCTGGCTCAGCTGAGGTCACGTGCCCAGCCCCAAGCCAATCTCCGGGTCCAGGGGATAGGATATTATGATCAGTCAGTCTGCCTCTCTGAATGAGGACAAACCGTTGACTGACAGCCTTCCTACAAAGACAGGGAGGTAAGGATGAGTGTTTCCCAAAAGGAAGTTATGTGAGCCAGACCAAAGCTTTTTTTTTTTTTTCCATTTTGGCCACACCGCGCGTGGCATGTGAGATCTTAGTTCCCCCACCAGGAACGAAACCCGCGTCCACTGCATTGGACGGCCAGGGAAGTCCCAGACCAAAGCTTTAATAATCATGTAAGAATCATGATGATAATTGACATTAGCTATTCTAGGTATCTCTACTTCAATGCCTACATTCCCTGCCCCCAGTTTGATTGGGCTATAATTGGCATATAACATTGTCTTAGTTTCAGGTGTACCACATGATTTGCTACATGTATATGTTGCGAAATGATTACCACAATAAGCTTAGTTAACATCCATCACCTCACAGTTACAATTTTTTTTCTTGGGATAAGAGCTTTTAAGATTTAGTCTCTTGGACTTCCCTGGTGGTGCAATGGTTAAGAATCCGCCTGCCAATGCAGGGGACACGGGGTTCGAGCCCTGGCCCGGGAAGATCCCACATGCTGCGGAGCAACTAAGCCTGTGCGCTACAACTACTGAGCCTGCGCTCTAGAGCCCACGAGCCACAACTACTGAAGCCCATGCGCCTAGAGCCCGTGCTCTGCAACAAGAGAAGGCACCGCAATGAGAAGCCCATGCACCACAATAAAGAGCAGCCCCTGCTCGCCGCAACTAGAGAAAGCCCACGCGCAGCAACGAAGACCCAACACAGTCAAAAATAAAAAATATAAATTTATGAAAAAAAAATTTACTGTTAACAGCTTTCAAATATACAACACAGTATTGTTAGCTATAGTCAGTATGTTGCACGTTACATCCCCAGAATGTATTTATGTTATAACTGGAAGTTTGTACCTTTTGACCACCTTCATGCATTTCCCCAGCACCCCACCCCTCACCTCTGGTAATCACCAATCTGTTCTCTGTATCCATGAGTTAGCGTTTTTTGTGTGTTTTTTTTTTTTTTTAAGATTCCACATATAAGGGAGATCCCACGGTATTTGTCTTTCTCTGTCTGACTTATTTTACTTAGCATAATGCCCTCAAGGTCCATAGATATGTACCTAGGAAACCATCACCACAATCAAGATAGTGAACATGACCTTCATTCCCCAGACTCCCTTGTCCCCCATTCTAACCCATATACCCTGGCCCCCCAGCAGGTAACCACTGATCCATTCTATCACTATAGATTTGTTGGAATTTTCTAGAATTATAAATAAATGGAATTATACAATACATACTGTTTTTTTGTCTGGCTCTTTCTTTCACCATAATTATTTTGAGACTCATCCACGCTGTTGTGTGTATCAAGTTCATTCCTTCTAACAGCTGAGTTGTATTCCATTGTACGGCTGTATCACAGTTTATCAATTCAGCCAGTGGATGCTTCTTTGACCAAAGAAGGGGGAAATCTTTGCCAAACCTGGGACCCTTAATGTCATGGGCTCAGTCATCCTGGGTTCCCCATGAGGTCTCCTGGGTGCTCTGAACCCCTTCATAATCTCGTGTTTTCCAGTGAAAGGACACCAGGAACACACCCGTATTCATTTCTTAGGGCCGCCGTAACAAATTAGAGTGGCTTAAAACAACAGGAATCTATACTGTCACAGTTCTGGCGGCCAGAAGTTCTGAAATCAAAGTGCTGGCAGGGCCACCTCCCTCTGAAGGCTGTAAGGGAGAATGCCTCCTTGCCTGTCCCAGCTTCTGTAGCCCCAGGCATTCCTAGGCTTGTGGCAGCATCACTCAAATCTCTGTCTCCATCTTGACATGGTCTGCTCCCTTGTTTCTCTGTGTCTTCTCTTTCTCTGTCTCTTACAAGGACAGCCATCATTGGATTTAGGACCCATCCTAATCCAGGATGGTCTCATCTTGAGATTTGTACCTTAATTACAGCTGCAGAGAACCTTATTCCAAATAAGGTCACACCACTTTTCTGGCTTCCTTTGCTTCTGCCTTCCGTAGCTCATCCCCCACAGCTGGTCCAATGAGACGCAGTTTAAGGCTCAATCTCTCTCAGCTTCTAAAAGAAATGTGATTCAAGTGGAATAAAGAGCATCTGCCCCCAGCACTAGCTAGCCCTCCTAGAATAAGTCCTTTCTCACACCCTCTTTTTTTTAACCCCCAATTTATTATTTTACAGTTCTACAGGCCAGAAGTCTGAAATGAGTCTCACTGGGCTAAAACCAATGTTTTGGCAGGCCTGAATTCCTTCTGGAGGCTCTACGAGCAAATCCATTTCCTTGTCTTTTCTAGGTTCTAGAGGCTGCCTGCATTCTTGGTTCATGGTCCCATTTCTCTGTCTTTAAAGCAGCAACATCAGGCCATCTCTCTCATTCCAATGCCCTTCTCTCCTCTCTTTCACTTATAAGGACCCTTGTGATTACATTGGACCCACCTGGATAATCCAGGCTAAGCTCATGATCTCAAGGTTGATTAGCAACCTCAGTTCCCCTTTTTCCATATAATCTAACATATTCATAGGTTCCAGAGACATCTCTGGACATCTTTGAGGGACCATTATTCTGCCTACCATACCTCTCTTTCCTATTTTCCACTTTCTCTGTATCCCTAGTGATTTCCTCAGATCTAGCTTTTAGGTAACAAATTCTCAACTGTGTTTGAACTACCATCTAATTTGTCTACTGAATTTTTTCTTTTAAGTTTAGTTGATTTACAATATTGTGTTAGTTTCAGGTGTACAGCAAAGTAGTTCATATATATATTTCAGATTTTTCACTATAGGTTATTACAAGATATTGAATATAGTTCTCTGTGCTATACACTAAATCCTTGTTGCTTATCTAGTTTATGTATAGTAGCTTGTAACTGTTAATCCCATACTTCTAATTTATTCTCCCCCCGCTTTCCCCTTTGATAACCATAAGTTTGTTTTCTATGTCTGTGAGTCTGTTTCTGTTTTGTATAACGATTCATTTGTAGTATTTTTTAGATCCAACATATAAGTGATATCATATAATTTTGTCTTTGACTTACTTCACTAATAGTCTCAGGTCCATCCATACTGCTGCAAATGGCAATATTTCATTATTTTTTATGGCTGAGTACTATTCCATTTCATATATATGGTGTATATATATATATATATACCACAGCTTCTTAAGCCAACTGTCTGTTGATGGGCACTTGGGTTGTTTCCATGTCTTGGCTATTGTAAATAGTGCTACTATGAACATTGGGGTGTATGATGTATCTTTTCAAATTAGAGTTTTCATCTTTTCTGGATACATATGCAGGAGTGGGATACCTGGATCATATGGTAGCTCTTTTTTTAGTTTTTAAAGTAATCTCCATACTGTTTTCTATAGCGGCTGCACCAATTTATATTCCCATCAACAGTGTAATAGGGTTCCCTTTTTGCCACACTCTCTCCAGCATTTATTATTTATAGACTTTTTGATGACAGCCATTCTGACTGCTCATACCCTCTTACAGAGATGCCCCATGGTTCCCTATGGCGTGTGTTACTCCTTGTTGCAACAAGTATTAAACCCAATTTGTTCAACTACAAGCTCTGTAATGGAGAGAACAGTGCCCACTCTGCCCCCACTTCCCCAAAGATATGTCCATCCAGAACCTCAGAATGTAGGTTGGCCAAACTGGAAGGTCAGAGGCTGGAGCAGATGCTCTTTACCCCACCTAAATCACATTTAGCTTAGAAGCTGGGAGAGATTGAGCCTTATACTTGGTTTGCCATTGGACCAGCTATGATGAAGCAGGCATGGAAAGCAAAAGCAAAGGAAGCCAGACAATGATGTGACCAAGAATATGCGTTCACCTGCATACAGAGGGCCTTTGTCTTCCTTTCTCTGCCTTAGTCACCACTGATACCAGTTCCTGGCATGAAGTAGGTGCCATTTAAATACTTAGTGGATGAACAAATGAAAACATCAGACCTGATTTTTTTTTCTCCCATTATTCCCATAGGAGGGGTTCCAATGGAGAAGATGGCAGCCTATAGCTCATCCAAGGCAGCTCTGACCATGTTTTCAGCAGTCATGAGACAAGAGCTATCCAAATGGGGAGTTAAAGTCTCTGTTATCCAGCCCGGAGGCTTCCGAACAAGTAGGTGTCTGAGCCCAAGAGCCCTGCAATATTCATTCTGGAAGGGATGCTGAAGGTTCTTTGTTTTGACAGAGTTCAAGCCAAACCCCTCAGTGGTGGACCAAAGGGGGTTGGGATGGGTGGGCTTCTTCTAAGCATAGAGGGGCAGGTGCCAGGTTTTGCAATGTACGGTTGCTCCCCTGCCTCTTTTCACCAAGGAATTAAGTTTTGATGTTATGTATTTTTCAAACACAACCTCCTCCCCTCTGAAGGACATGACCCACATCCTTCTACCCCGGGAGGAGATGGCCATCCTCTCCTCTCCGCTCCCTGAATTTCTGGACTCTGAGCAGATGTAGACGACCCCCATGGCTCAGCCCTTAGTTCTGGGTCATCAACCATGTAATTGGTGATCGAAATGAAGATGTAAAAGAGCATATCTAATAAAAGACCACGCACTGGGAGGGATGCCTAACACACTAAAGAACAAACCCTAGAGGTTTGAATATTAACCCAAATGCACCAGATAAAAATCTAAAAGAAAAGCAGAACTTTGTCTTGAAGCATTTAGCAGCCAGGATCTCCCAGAGTTGTCCAGGAAGAGCACGAAGACTCGGAGAAAGGGCTCATCTGGGAAGGAAACCGAGGGAAAGAGACCTGGGCCGCTCAGGTTGAGAGGCGGGACCAGGGCAGTAGGAATGGAGGGAAGGTGAAGTCTTGAGAGGGGTTTCCAACCTGGGGACTCCCTGGGCAGGTAGGAGAGTTGAGGGGAGTTGACGGAGAAGGAGGGGGGGTCAAAGATGATGCCGAATATGGCAGCCTGAGAGACAGATCACAAAAAGCTGCCTGACAGCTAGTGGAAGGGGAGAATGATGAATTTGATTTTGAACCTGGCAGGAGGATTGAGAGTTTGGTGACACAGCCAATGAAAACTTCCAACACACAGATGCAAGATTCCCTTTGGACCAGAGAGCAACCCTGCAGTTAAGTTACAGGTTCAAGGACTCACTGAAATTGTCATAGCTAGCATTTTGGGCAGCTGTTCTTATCAGGCACTAGCCATTTTCCGTACATTCTTTCCTGATATTGTTGATCTTATTTTTTTAATTGAGAAATATATCATATACACACATAGTTTAATAAATTATCAATATTATAAAAATTCATGTACTTAACATCCAGATAAAAAAATAAAACATTGCCACCTCTCAGAAGCCCTCACATGGTCCTCTCCAGTTTTAGCCCTCTCCTCCCTGCAACATGTAACCTGTCATACTTTTTGTAACATTTGTTTATTTGCTGTTCTTGACAGTGTTCCATGCATACATGCATCCCCAAACAATAGTTTGGCTTTACTGGTTTTTGACCTTTAAATGGAATCAATGTGTATGTATTTTTTTGCGTCTGGCTTCTTTCACCAAACATTATGTTTTCACAGTTCATTTATATTGTGTGTAGCTGTAGTTCATTCATTTTCATTGCTAGTATTCTGTGAATATGCCACAATTTTTCTACTATCGATGGGATATTTGGGTCACTTTTGGACGACTGTGAACAATTCAGCTGTGGACCTTCTGGCACACCTACTGTGGCATATGTGTGTGTGATTTTTCCTATGACATATATACCCAGGAATGGGATGACTGGATCATAGATTTTAATTATCTCCAACTTTATTGGATATTTCCAAATTGTTTCCTTAATTATCATTCCAGTTTTACTCCCATCCTTTCCATATATGTCTTAATCTGCATCACAGCCCTGAGGAGTAGGTTTAATTGACATCATTCACCAGGTGAGGACACTGAACTAGGGTGGGTAATATATAGCTCAGCATGGACATCTGTGACACCACGATGGTGGGGAATTTGAAACCAGATCCCTAGGTGCAGAACCTGGTTCTTTCTTTTATATCAGGATATCCTCAGTTTAAAGCTGACATTTGATGGGCTCTCTAAAGGCAAGAGGCCAGACGGTGGAGAGCTGAGGACTTAAGTTTGGAGAATGACATTTGAAGTGGGGGATGAGACAAGGAATCTTTAGGGACACAGAGAGCTCCTGAAGACATTCAGGGAGACATATCAGATTTTTTGGGTACCCTGCAATAAAAAATAGCTCAAGCATATTGTACGCTTCGCGGATTTTAAGACTTTATGTGTACAATCTCACTTAATCCTCACCTATGAGGTATCACCAGTTAGGCATCATAATATTCCCATCTTATGGGTAGAAAACCGAGGCTCAGAGAAGTTAAGGAATTTCTCAAGCCACAGTGCTGATATGAGGCAGAGATGGGATTTGGATCCACGTCATCTTACCAGTTTTATTGTGTGTAGCCCCAAAGTGGCAGGGGATGGGCAAGTGTGTGTCAAAAGTGGCAGATGAAGACTGACAAAAGGGTGGTGGCTTTGTCACCAATAAAGAGAGTTTTGGGGATTTTGGACAGGGTAGGCACAAGAGTGATTAGAAAGTCCATGAGGTGTTTAAAGAGGGAGGAAGTGGAGAGGAAAAGGAATCCCCCTGTGAGAGTAGAGACTGGGGCAGAAGTAGCTGGAGGAACAATAGTTCATGCAAACATGTTTCTTAAGATGCAGAAGTCTCTGGAGTAGTAACTGTCAGGGTAATCGTTTCCTTAAGTACGGTCGTGCCTTCATGAAAAGAAATGAGCAGTTGAAACTCCGTTTGCATTTCCATGAGTATAATTGGATTTCACTGGCTTACATTTCATAGCGAGGCTCCTCTGCAGTCCTGGTATCCAGGAGTCACCCAAGCTAGCAAAGACTCCTCCCCAAAGCAATCCCTGAGCAATCACACACTTTGTAGGAGGGAGTGTGGGTTGCTGCAACCTTTCTGGAAAGTAATCTGGTACTAGCTATTAAAATTCAAAATGGGGGCTTCCCTGGTGGCGCAGTGGTTGAGAATCTGCCTGCCAACGCAGGGGACACGGGTTCGAGCCCTGGTCTGGGAAGATCCCACATGCCGCGGAGCAGCTAGGCCCGTGAGCCACAATTGCTGAGCCTGCGCATCTGGAGCCTGTGCTCCGCAACGGGAGAGGCCGCGATAGTGAGAGGCCCGCGCACCGCGATGAGGAGTGGCCCCCACTTGCCGCAACTAGAGAAAGCCCTCGCACAGAAACGAAGACCCAACACAGCCATAAATAAATAAATAGATAAAGGAAAAAAAAAATGCCATAGAATAATTAATTTAAAAAAAAAAATTCAAAATGAATGTGTTTTTTGACCAGACAGCCACCCTTTGGGGACCGTAGCCTAAAGAAGTGAATGCCGAAAAACAAAAGGATACATTGTGCAAAGCTGGTGATGGCAGCTTTCCCTGAAATGGTGAAACCTAGGAACGACTGGCAAGTCCTTTGATAGAGAAATGGTGACTAAAAGCTGCTCAATGGAAAATTCTGCTGCTCTGGTTTAAAACTATAGCCATTGACCAGGAGGCAGGTCTGTGATTCATTACTAAGCAAACAAACAAAAATCAAAACCCACAGACAAACAAAAAAGCAAATTCCTGGAAAATACGTCTAGTATGATCCTTTTTGTGTTTTGTTTGTTCCTGGTAAAATAAAATTAAGCCAAAGCCAAACATATCTATATGTTTGTATGAGCAAGGAGGGAGTGTAGAATGACACACAATACTGTAAGTTTCCTCAGAGGAGATTAATTTTAAAAACATATGCATCTCCTTATTATTCATTATTTATATAATGAGCAGCCATTGCTACTATATTTTAAAGTAAATATATAGATACTATTAGATTTTATATAATAAGCAAGAATTTACTTCTATATTAAATATATGGTTATATATTTAATCACATATAATTTATACATTAAAATTTAATGTATTATTTAAAATGAAATTAAAATTATATTTATTAAATAGATAACATGAGGGACTTCCCTGGTGGTCCAGTGGTTAAGACTTCGCCTCCAGTGCCGGGGCGGGGTTGTGGGGATGGGAGGGGTGGGGTATGGGTTTGATCCCTGGTCAGGGAGTTAGGATCCCACATGCCTTGGGGCCAAAAAACAAAAAACATAAAATAGAAGCAACACTGTAACAAATTCAAGAAAGACTTAAAAAAAAAATAGATAGCATGATGCTCAACATTACATATTTTTTTAACCTTTTCTTTTTTTTTTTTTTTTTGGCTGCGTGGCTTGCGGGAACTTCCCTGACCAGGGATTGAACCCAGGCCACGGCAGCGGAAGCCCGGAATCCCAACCACTAGGCCACCAGGGAACTCCCAACATTATATATTTAATTTTATACACAGAAGCAGGCGTTACTGCTATATTTTAAAAAATTATGTGTATGTATATATGTAGGTATATACATATCGTATAGATAATATATATTATATACATTATATTTTATATTGTATATAATAGTCATGAAAAGATATGCACTAGAATGTTTGTGGCAGCACTATTCGTAAGAGCCTCAAACTGAAAACAACCCAAACACCCATCATAGTATAATAGATAAATAATTTATGGCATATTTACAGAATGGAAAGCTACTGACTACACAATACATGCATCCATGTGTGCATATGTCTAAAGTCAGGCAAAGCTACTCTACTCTGTTCATCTGACAGTGGCTCCTGGGAAGGTGGCCAAGGCTGGTTTGTCCTTTTCTTGGTCTGGTTGCTGGTTACATGAGCTATTCGGTTTGTGCAAACCTATTCATCTGTGCACTGTTCTGTATGTATGTTTAAAAGAATAGAATTGCCATTATAAAGCACATACTTTAAAAGGCATTTGGGAATGTCCTTCCCAACAGAAGCCAATTCACAAGGGCCTTCTTCCCAATTAGGGGTAGGACATGCCTGTTTTAGCCTTCCCAGCATCTGAGCCTCTCTTTTTTTCTTGCATCTCAGACATCACAGGCACGAGTGACATGTGGGACAAGCTGGAGAAGAACATCCTGGACCACCTCACCCCTGACGTGCAAGAGGACTACGGCCAGGACTATATCCTTAGGGAACGCAATTTTCTCATGCTAATGCAAACCTACTCTGTAATGGACGTCTCCCCAGTGCTCCTGGACATCCAGCATGCCATCTCTGCTAAGAGCCCCTTTGCATTTTATGCACCGGGGAAGATGTCTTATCTGTGGCTCTGCTTTGTTTCCTTTAGCCCTACTGGCATATTTGATTATTTTAGCAAAAAAAATGCACAGCCATGGAAGGAGCACGCCCAGAGTGTTAAGCAAGCCTGACTGGAAGAATGAGGCCGTGCAGGCAAATCAGTGGGAGCTGTTAGAGCCTTGGAATGAGAGGGAGTCTCGAGCTTCCCATTAAAGTTGTGGTTTCCTACCTTGCAGCCCCTGTGAGCTCTGTTGGTTGAATAGTGAGACAGCAGGGAAGAGGGCAGGGCACAACCTTGAAAAGAATGACATAGACATTGAGCATATGACATGAAACTGGTTAGAACCGACTAGGCCCAAGATGGCAGAAGATTCAACTTCCAGGGGACCTTCTGCCTCATTATACGCTCACTGTAATATATTACCTAAATGACACACCCACTGGCGCCGTAATAGTTCTGAGGCGACCATAAAAAGCCAAAAAGTGGGCGGTGGCCCAATTCCTGGAAATCCCCACCCCTTCCCCGAAATAGTTGGAATAATCCTCCCACTCGTGAGCCTATGAAATCACCCAGCCCATAAAAAACTAACCACCCCATATTTTGGGGTGCTCTCAAGCCTTTTGAGATGGACCAAATTCTGTCTATGGGGAGTGTATCTCTCTCAGTAAATCTACTTCTTACCTATCACTTTGTCTCTCACTGAATTCCTTCTGTGATGAGACATAAAGAACTGAGCTTCATTAAGTCGTGGAGACCAGGTGTGCGATTTCAGTTAAAAGACGGTGGGTTTGAGTCTCAGTCTGGGTTGTGAGGTTTCAGTAGGACTTACTGCAGGGTGGAAATGATCACCATGGAGAGCATTAATTGGGTGTTTACACTGAATACATTTCAGATATTCTCTCATCTAGTTCTCATTTGAGAATGGAGGTAGGAAACTTCACCCCTACTTCATAGGTAAGGGAATTAAGGATCAGAGAAGTTAAGTTCCTAGTTCATTGTCACACAGCTAACAAAAGGTAGAGCTAGAATTGAAATCCAGGTTGGACTACACTGCCTGCCAGGAGAGACAGAAGAGAAAGAGAGATGAAGAGGGAAAAGAGAGAGGAAAGGGAGAAAAGGAGGAGGAAATGGTAAGGACCACAGTCAAATCGAGTCTTTCTCACTGTGCATTGATAGCCTACTGTAACTACTGCTTCCAAGGTATTGGATTCATTGTATGTAATCAGCGCTCCATGCCCCTCTTCTCCCTTCCTCTACCAGGAGCCCTGGGGATAATAAGATGAGGTCTCCCGTCTCAAGCAGCGCCCCTGAGGTCTTTTGGCAGACATGGGGCATGTGACTGGCTGGGTTTGGTGTCCATAGTAACCATCCCTGTGGCCTCCATCTGAGCATCCAGGATGGAAAAGGCAGCATTATCGCTTGGAGAAGGCCAGCTGAAAGGAGCAACGTCAGATACTAAGGGAGGTGTAGCCAAGTTCACCTGGTAGAGGCAAAAGGGGAGGAGCTGGTGAACAGAGGGGGCATGAAAGTAACCAGAAAAAACCCAGCTTGACATGAGGGAAGCAGAGGTCCAGATATCTTGCTCATTGCAAACCTCCCTTTGTCCCATTTCCTTTCTAGAATGTGCAGGTTTTCTATTTTCCAACCCCATGGAGGTTTGGGGAGAGTAGATAAACTGACAATGCTCTGTGATTTCACCCCAAAGAAAATAATAAAAAAAGATATAGTGAGATAAATAGTTATAAAATACTAATATGATACATTTTTAATGGCTGGTCATGCTAACTGTCCAGTGGTTCTACAGCATTGTTTTAGGGTAGAACAGAAAAAAAAAAAGAAGAAAAAAAATCAAGTGTTAAGTACTGATTTCCAAAATAGGCACTTTTTGGGGATAAGAGTTATGAAGCCCAAGGCTTCCATTTGCATGATTTGGATGTTGAGAGAACAAAGTTTTTATACAACCTGCTGTCCAAGGTTTGGAGGACTGAGGATTGTGTGTTTCACTCTAAGCCAGTGGTTCTCAGACTGTGGTCCCTGGACCTGCAGCATCAGCATCACCTGAGAACAGTTGACCTAAAATAATAAAACAGTTATTATTTTACCAGCAAAATGAGTTTATTCGAAACAGCAAAGAATTGCAACTTGGGACAGGCAATCTATGGCAAACCACAGGCAAGTCTAGAGAACAGAGAGGTCTTTTCTTTTATAGAGGAGAAGGGGGAGTTGGGAGGAGCTGTTATAAACAAAGAGTCCATTGGAGGAAACTGGGCGTTCCAAGTGTAGTGGCTTTTCATTGGCTGAGCTGTGACAGTCTCTCATTGGCTCGTACGTTGCCCAGCAAGGAGTTCTTCCTCCTGCTGGGTAGTAAAGTAGTAACCTTCTTCCTATTGGAGATGCAAAGTACCTCTCTTTCTGATGGGTCTGCAATTCCTCTAGTGGTCGGGCATGAGAGCACCCCCTTCTGGCCTCCTGACTCCATTTAAAATGAGGTTTCTCTTTATTAATTTCCAGAGAACCTATTAGAAATGCAGGTTCTCAGGAGCCAACCCAATGGTACTTTAGGTTCCTATGGCTGCTGTAACAAATCACAAAAAAACTTAGCAGCTTAAGACAACAGACATTTATTATTTTACACTTCTGGAGGTCAGAATTCTGAAACGGGTCATACAAGGGTAAAGTTGTCAGCAGAGCTGTGTTCCTTCTGGAGGCTCTAGGGGAGAATTCATTTCCTGCCTTTTCCAGCTTCCAAAAGTCTTCTGTATTTCTTTGCTTGTGGCTGCATCACTCTGACCTCTGCCTCCTTCATCTCATCTCCTTTGACTCTTACCCTCCTGACTCACTCTTTTAAGGAACTTCTGATGACATTGGACCCACACAGATAATCCAGGATCATCTCCCATCTCAAGGTCCTTCACTTAATCATGTCTGCAAAGTCCCTTTTGCCATGTGAGGGTCACATATTCACAGGCCCCAAGAATTCTTGTGCCATTATCATTAGCCATACATCAGACCATTATTCTACCAACCATACCTACTAAGTCAGAAATTCTGGGGGTGGGCCCAGCAACTTGTGTTGTAATGAGCCCTCCAGGAGATGCACACCCGAGTTTGAGAATCACTGCTCTAAGCCACATAGTAAGCAGGCTGCGGGATTTGTGGTCAGGTCACAGAAGGAGAGGGAATCTCTTTGAGGACAGTGGGAGAGAGCTGGAGACATCAAACAGGGTCTACTTTCTGTTCCGTAGCCTCCCAGGGGTTGAAATCACTGTGAGGCATGGGGAGAAGGTGCTGAATACAGACCCAGGTGGGTCTGAGAATCCTGGATCAGAGAAGCTTCTAGCTGGTTTCCCATAGGAGTGCTTCCACACTACCTTGGGGTTACCTCAGAGGGCAAGAAACCACAGTGTGGCCTATCTGGTTGGAGAAAGACTGACCACCTCTCACCAGCACTCCGGCCATGACTCCCCTGGGTTTGGGTGGGAGTGGGGGGTCTGGAATAGTTGCTGAGTCTCCTGGAGAGAGTAGTGAGGGGCTCCAGAATGAAGACCCAGCACACCTGTGGGGTGGTTCAGGGGAATACTGTATGAGAGGCCACTTGAGCTAGGGGCTAAAGCGAGGATAAGAACTCCAACCAGAGGCCAGTGAAGATGAAACAACGCTGCTTCCCTGGTGCCAGGAAAATACACCTGCTCCTACGAACCCAGATTCTTAGGATTAGGGCAAGGAAAAGAAGAAGAGATGGCAGGGGAGGGGATCTTGAATTCCACTGCATATTCACCTGGAAGCCCCTGTTTTAAGCCAGAAGAGACTAAGTTACCTGAAAGTATTAATAAGCATTAAAATATATTTCAGTTTTAGCACAATACCTATAGGTTCTCAGAAAACAAGAGACAAGTATTACATATGAAATCCAGGCCCTGACCATGTCTGCACAGTAAATGATGTCCCTGGTTTACTGTAAGAAACCAGTAAGAGCTAATGGCAGAGGGAAGCCCCCAATATATCCACAATTCTTCGTATTCTTGGCGGAAGGCATGATGAACAGGTAATTCAACAACAGGACTCCTGGCAAAAAGTATTTTATCTTCCCCAGTCCTGCTTTCTGCTCAAGGGCAGGATACAAGGTACATTTAATACCTGGCCACACAGCATCACATGCAAATTCCATGCAAACCCTCACCCACTCCCCTTTATCTCTTCCCTTTCTGTATTTTCCCAATGCTGGCAGAGGCAAGTGGGCCATCCTCACAACCCAGGATAAGAGGAAGGAATTAGAAAAAAGCATCCAGGGAAAATATGACTTCTTTTATTGCATAGGGAGCTGATAAAGGCCTACAAATAAACTTTACTATACTATTGAATGGAACATTAAATTTCATCAGTTTCATTATACTGGTGATAAAGACCATGTTTTGCAATGCCATTCTGGATGGTGTAATTCTGAGGAAGAGTAATTCCATGCAAACAGCTCTGACGAGGTGCTGGTATCTCCTGCCCAGTAAAATTTCCCAGGCCAACTCACACATAGTCGTCCACTCAGGGACTTAGGACCCCTGAACACCTGCTCTGGAGTGGCTCCAAATAACGTTTCTCTACTGATTTATCTTCTAAGCCAATATTTCCCTCTGGGATCTCAGGTGTAGTGGTGTCCATGGCAGGACCAGGTGGGTGTTTCAGAGTCTCAGCTTAATACCCAACTCAGAATTCCACAGCAAGAAATAAGAAGCAAAAGGAAGGGAGAGAGTTTGGGAACTAATGTAAAGGTTGAAGATATGTTTGTAGTCTGAAGTTGCTTACTCTTGCCTGCCCAGCATTCCTTTGGGGGAGGATTTTAGTGAGACTGTCATTCAATGGACTCTTCATCCCCATCATAGGGGTGGGCATGTGACTCAGGCTGGCCAATCAACTCATACCCTTGGCTCCAGTGACTTGTTCGGGGCAAGGGGGCACATGACCCAGGAAGAACCAGTCACGGCTCCCGATGGTGGGAGGATTGCTAATGGGCTCTGGGAGAAAAAGGGTATCCTTTTCCACTGTAAGGTCCATGTTAAACTGAAGCCTCTAGAGCTCACAAAGAGGAGAGCCTGGTAGAGAATGAAGCCAGGATAGAGGAAAGTGGGCCAGAATGATGAGGAAAAACCAAAGTTTGATGACATAGTTTGAGTCCCTTGATCTAGCTATACCTGCTGATCTACTGTTTGGACTGATTTCCAAATCATGTGAGCAGATACATTTCCTTTCAACTATTTTGAGTTGGGTTTCTATCTTTTGCAACAGAATTAATTTCTGACAAATATACACTCTAGGGAAGGATTCAGTGAAGAATGAGAAGTAAAATAATGCTTGATGGAGAAAATAGGCAATGCCACAATATCCTAGGAGAGGAAGAAAGACGAGATTAAAGAAAAAAATAAAGGAGGTTAGGGTGGGTGATATTACTGTTTAGTGGCCCTCTTCCATAGAAAAGCAATTTTTCTGTTAAAATTTCCTTTGGGGTTTTATCCCCAAAGTCTGCGAGCATGGTCCCTCTGGAAAAAGGTGACACAAAATCCTTGCTGAGGCCCATGGTGGAAATCAAAGATTTCAGCTGATCACTGGCAATTCTAGACTATTGAAATCACACTTGGCAAGAAGAACAGTGGTAGGTACAGTGCGTCTAGTGTGGTAAGACACACTGTCCTGGATCATCACAAAACTTATTTACCATATTGCAAAACATGAAGATGACGAAAGTGAGAATCCCAGCTTACCATGGGAAGCAGGAAGATCAACAAAGAAACTCAAAACTTTTGTTCTAAATTATTGGTTCTTCTCAGGTTATTCCATCCACGTGAGAGTGTTCTGGCCACCAGGTAATTGCCCTGGGAATTTTACCAGAGAGATAATTTTGTTTAGCTCTACTTTCTGTTCTTCCTCCTATTTTGATAATAGGTAATGATTCACCACTGGATATCATGTAACCTCTTTCTTTGACTTTGTCCTGTGCTCTCTCTCCTAACTATCCAAGATGAACTAATTCCATATAGAGAAGGTCTTAACTGGAAACATGCTATTTTTTAGACTGGGTATGATTTTTAGGTAAGACAAATGTTTGTGCAAGACATTTTCATTGATGAACACAAGAGTTACATTTTCATCTTGAATATTCATGGTATTCAAGCAAACTGGGACTGGAAAAAATCCTAAAAGGGCTACTGATATTAATACATGTCATTGCTATTGCAATGACTGGAATTTTCTGGCAGGAGTGGGGGTAAGGGGGACGTTGTGTGGTTCAGCATCCACTTACCTTCCTATTTGGAAGTCATTCCCCAGGTGTGAGATCTTGGTGGAAAGCAATGCTTTTCCTCCAACTATGGAAGCCAGAGATCTAAAGCCTGCCTCTCCCAGAATCTTAACCTTTAGGACTTGGGCATCGTGAACAAATGTATGACCTTCCTAGGATACGGAATGTCGATTGAGGGATGTGAAGAGTGATGATGGCAGTCTCCCACAAATGACAGTCGTTGCGTTTCCTGTTTCTTGACCCTTTGGAGGCACTTGGTCCCATCAATTCTATTTTTCAAACCTAGTCTTCCAGACTTGCCTTGATTAAGTGAATCTCATATATATATATATATAAACAACTCCCATTTTGTTCAAAGAGTCAGAACTCAGTTTCCATTGCTTACAGCCACAAGTATTTTAATTATCTCCTCCTCTTCCTCCTCCTCATCGCCACAGTGTTTTCAAAGGCCCACTCCCAAAACACAGTCCCATATTTTCATGGGTCCTCAGGGTGAATGGCTCCAAGAAGGATGCACCCTCTCCAAAGAGGGACAGAGTGTGCATTTCTCCTTGTGTACCATCCCAAAAGCCCGCTCCTCCTCTCGCTCTGTCTAGGACTCTGCCTCACCTGCAGGGACGCAGTCGCATGGGGACCCAGGCAGGCCCTGGATTCCCATCTCTTCTTGTTTGGTTTCTACTGAGAAACAACTTCATAATCCCAAGTCATTAGGTGGCCTCCCCTCGACGGAAGGCTTCAGGCTATAATGTAAGGGGTGAGACTAAGATTTGACCTGGGCATGTTGGGAGAGGAAAGGGAGACTGGTGTTTGAGAGAACACTTTTCCAGGGAAGCTTATAAGAAGAACTGGGGAGACTCTACTAGTCTCTCCCATTTTAAGGTCAAAGGAGAACTCTCTCCTCCTCCTACACAGTGATTCATCTTGTTTTGTGTTTTGAATTCTGGTTAATATTGCTCCAAACATGTCACACTCTTGGTAGCAAAGCAGCATGGTGGTATAATATGGGTATTTTGGAATTATTTTTAGAGAGTGTCATGAACTGAATGCATGCCCTCCAAATTCATATGTTGAAAACCTACCCCACAATGTGATGGTATTAGGAGTGGAACTTTTGGGAGGTAATTAGTTCATGAGGGTAGAGCCCTCATGATGGGATTAGTGCCCTTAGAAGAAGAGAAAGGAGAGAGCTTGCTTTTCTCTCTCTCTGCCACAAGAAGATGGCCATCTGAAAACCAGGAAGTGGGTCTTCTCCAGACACCATATCTGCTGGCACATTGATCTTGGACTTGCCACACTCCAGAACTGTGAGAAATAAATGTTTGTTGTTGAAGCCATTTCATGCATGGTGATTTGTTATTATAACAGTCACAACTGACTAAGATGCGTAGACTTGGTTTCAAATCTTGGGTCTGTTGTTCAGCAGCTGGGTGACCTTAAGCAAGCTGTTTAACTTCTCTGCATCTTAGGGATTTTCTTCTTTTTCCTCTAATGCAGGTGATAATGCTGATTTCATACAGTTACCATGATAATAGGATGATAATGCAAAGGGTTTAGCTGGTGCCTAGCAGTTAATAAGGGCCCCCAAACATAGGATAATAGTAGTTGGTTTTTTCTTCTTTGTATCTGAGCACATTTGCTGTGGAGATGAGGTTACCTTGGTGTGTCCTTTCTAGGTTGAGGCTGGATGGTGGGACGGCTGATGATTGGCTAATGCTTCTTCCTCCCACAAGAGTACAAGGTAGTCTTTCATGGACAAACAATGAAGTTCACACCTCCTGTTCTTCCTGATAAGAATCTTTACTGCCTTTATTTATTTATTTATTTGTTACGCTAACAATCATTTCTGTCCTCCTACGTGCCAGGAACTCTGCTGAGCAATTTACTTGAATTAACCAATTCGATCCTTACAGCAACCCCACAACGCACGTACTGTTATCATCTCCCTTTTTAGATAAGAAATCAGGCTTAGAAGGTTAATTTGCCCAAAGTCACACAGCTAGTATGTAGTAGAACTGAGTTCTTTAAAAATTGTGGTAAAATATACATACCATGCGAATTTATCATTTTAACCACTTTTAAGTATGTAATGCAGTGGCGTAAAAAGTACATTCACAATGCTATGCAACTATAACCACTATCCATCTCTGGAACTTTTTCATCATCCCAAGAGTTGAGCTTTTTAAGTTGAATTTGTGCAACTTCTAATTTGTGAAAGGAGCCTATTGTGAAGTGGTTATAGCATAAATTCTTCCAGGGTTCAAATCTCAGTTCTGCCACTGATGAGCTATGAGATCTTGGGGGGAAGTTACTTGATTTTTCTAGTGCTCCAGTACCTTCATCTGTAAATGGAGAGGATGATAATTAATGGTGCCTAACTTATAGAGTGGTTATAATATTAAATGACTTAAGTTATATTAAGTACTTAGAATTTACCTGGTAAATATTATGCATACAATAAGCATTAGTTATTATTACTCCATATTGCTAATTATAGGGGGCTGTGGTACTGATGGGAGGGAAGCTGGAACATGAGAGCATTAGGAAAGATGTTGTGATGTGGAGAAGGCTTTGGACCAAATGAAGTTTTATTCAAGCTCACTTCTTTGAGCTGGGCTTGAGGTGACACATCATTTCCTTGCATAAGGTTGATGGGGTCTCATTAGGTCTCCAAAATCTCCCCTAATGTTGAAAGGCAACATGATCTCTCTCATCACTAGATAACTGGGTGACCCAAACAGGCAACTGAATACACATATGTGTGTCTCTACCTACAGAGCTGGGTCCCTGGCAGATGGAGAGCCTGGGATGAACTGCAGAACAGAAGCCTGTGTAGGCAACATCCTCAAAGCCCTCTCTTCCTCTGGACTCCAGGCCACAAACAAAAAGCTCACAACTTCCATGCCACCTCCCTCCTCCTTCCATACTGTCAAGGAATAAGTTTCAGAAAATATTAAAATCTCAAACAAATGCAGAGTGAGCATGCACCAAAGTTTTATTTAACTCATAATGAGAGAACCAGTGGGATGGCAGAGCTGGCTTCAGAGAGGATATGAGAACTGATATATAAAATATAGCGCTCTTAAAATAATAGAAGGATGCTAGAATTAGATTGCTAAATGCAATACAAAACTGCAAGACTGGTTAAGGTTCTACAAACAATATGTTCATACTGTTTGGGTCTATATTCTCTGCTGATCAGAAATCATCTGCATCTCTACTGCATAAAAATATTGTAATTTGCACCCTCCAAGTTTTTTCCAAGTTACTATCTACCCCTGCAGAGCTGGGTCCCTGGTCAATACGTAAGTTCACATTTCCTTGGAGGGTCAGGTGGTTCTTAGAGGGCTTTTAGACAATGCTCTGGCCTGATACTAGAAAGATCACAGATGTCGTTGTGCCTTATTTCCAAGTTTTGGGTGACTTTTTCATAATAATAACCAAGGTAGGATTGATGAGCAATCAGAAATTCTCTTCCACCAAGCCTTAGATAAGGCCTCAGTTGGCTTCTCCAGAACTGTGCTCCATGTGGCCACTACCAGTTGATGGGAACTAGTGCAAAGGATGAAATTGATTTGCCATCCACCTTGATGATGACAGTGGCTTGGTTTAGAAGTTCCAGATAGCTTCTCCCACAGCTGGCTGAGGCTATTCCAATGACTCAGTCAAAGCTCTGGCTTAGCCACGAGGAAAGACCTAAACAAGCATCATCTCTCATTGAAAGAAGGCGAGAGGCCAAAGGAAGTGGGAGGTCAAAGAAAACTATTTTTTTTCATCCTAGATGAATGTTCACTGGTTCTTCCTAAAGTCAGGATTTCATAGATAAGCTACATGGCTTCAGAGCCATTTATGTCAGGCTGATGGGATGTTTTGAATGTTCCTAGTGTAGAGAGTTGTGTGTTAATGGGTGAGGAGCTTGGAAGGGGATGGGAGATTTGCTCTTCCTTACATTGGGTGCCGCTAATGACCTTACAGAGTGTATGGTCCATCCATCCAGTCAACGGACCTGTTGTAATCAAGAGAAATGGGAAGATTAGGCCCCTGAGGAGAAGCAATCATCCTTCATTCATTCCAAGGCATCCCCTGGCACCTACTATGTGCCAAGCTTTATTGAAGTCCATTGGAAGATGTCAATGAGTCTCTCCCCTAGAAAGACCATGAGATGCTACCATATAACAAGTTTCCTTTGTGAGCTACACCAAGGCCCACGTGCTTCTGGTCTATTTGCAGCTAGAGGGAAGACTTAAGTACTGTGTCAGTGTCCTTCGTTGAAGTGTTCTTTCTTATAATTACACAGTGTTTAAATTGTCAACAACAACTCCTGCTTGAAAATTACACTTGACATTTATATTTCTATGCAAAATTGGGAAGAAGGTGGTTCATCAATGTTTCAAATAAGGTAAGAGAACACTAATTCAGTGTCATCATAGGTCTTTCATTTCTGTCCTGAGTGAAATGATAAAAAGGGACAGGAAATTTCCCCTCTCAGGACAGCTGTGAATGGTAGGTGAAGAAAAGCACAAGGAGGCAGAGGCTGGAAGCTGAGCAGGTGATACCTGGCATTGTGATTTTTATGCAGTAAAGGAAAAGTGGAAGATGTGACCCATCTCTGTGTCTTGGTGTCCTGTGACTTCTGCTTCACTGTTCATTAAGAGTGAAATTCTTACCTTGTTGAGAGATGGGAGACAACCCCACTTTGGTAGACTATGAAGCAACTGCACTGGGTGAGAAGCTATGGGAGGGTGGGGTGGGTCCAAAGCAAAGAAGACAGCCCCTGCCCTCCCAGAACTCACTGACCCTCAGAAGGCTGATAGTCAACGTCCACAAGGATGTTGAAACTAGAGGGTGTCAACAAGAGAAACATCCTAAGATTGTAGGTAAGAAGATTAATTATACCATGCAAATACTAATCAAAAAAAAGTTGGCATAGCTATACCAATGCCAGACAAAGTAGACTCTAAGGGAAAGAGTGTTTCATACATTTTATATCCTGCACACCCCAACTGGAGCCGAAATGTTTCTGCTCTGTGACTCCTGGCCACTCTGCCTTCTCTGATCTGCCCTGGGGTGTGAATGTCAAGCCAGATCGTGGCTGTCCGCTTTGCCCATCCGTCCTACACCGTTAAAAGGAGGGAGTTCTGCCTCAACCCTAAACCTTAGGTTTTCGCTTTCATCTCTCACCCACGGCATTACCAACTCCTTCTCCTGCTCAACAAGTTTTTCTTGAGTTCCCACGCTGTTCCAGGTACATCTGGGAACAAGATAGATGGATCCCTGCTCTCCTGGGAATTGACAGTATAATGAAGAAGACAAACATGCAGCGACTAAAGAGTCTGAGTTAAACGTGTGGTCATTGCTATTACTTTTGAGTGCACAGGGAGCTCTACTGACCTATGACAAGGGGTTCCTGATTTTAGCTGTTTCCCACCAGGGCTCCAACCACCAAGCCAATTACCACTGGCTCTCCTGAAAAGATGCCAGTAGAGGATGAAACCCTTGACAATCAGCCCCAGGAGGTGTAAGAAGGATAACAGCCCTCTCCTGAATAACTCCTTGATGTTTCAGGCTGCTCAACTCCAACTCAGATGTCTGCTGCTCCTAGACTCTTGAGAAGTGACCACCATCCCCATCTGACACCTGTGGGGGACACTTGGCTCTGCCCAGGGCTGATTGTAAAGTCAGCCAATGTGGGGCCTCAGCACCCAGGTCTGCAGGCCCTGGGCCACAAGGAGGAAACTGTGTTCTGGCTCGAGGTGACAAATTGCAGAATCAGTTTGGTCTGGTAATTGATTTTGAAACACCTGGGTACAGGCCAGGTGGCAGAGGCCCATGAGGGAGTAAGGGCCTCTCTAGCTGAGTGGATGGATGGAAATTGTCGGGCAGGGGTTGTGGCTGATTTTACATCATGTAACTTGCTGAACATCAGATAACAGGCCTCATTGAAAACTGGCTCATGCCTTTAGGCGGCTTCTTTCATACCTTCTCAGAAAAGCCTGTAAATCAGGGCCCTGAATGGCTGCAGGGCTTCTGAATTCAGCCAAAGTCAGTTCCCTTCCTGTCTCCCCAGGCTAGGTTTCAGGGTGGATGCTAGACTCTTTAGTACCTTTTGCAAATTAGTACACAATTTTACTAATTGTCCACTAGACAGACACAGTCCCAGGGACGTATGGTTTGTTAAGGGGAGTGAAGGCTGGGTTTCAGGTCCCTCTTACCGCCTTAGCAGGATGTGTTGTGAAATGCACAACCTGTGCAACTGTGCATGTCAGCCTTGCTGAGCTTTATGATCTCCAAGGACAGTTTCTATCATCCCTCCTTAAAATATGTACCTTGCAAGGACAGAGTTAGCATCAGACCCAAGGGGATGAGCAAGCAGCAATTAGAGAACAAAAGGTAGTAATCCAGCTTCAATTCTACTTCCCTGGCGAAGCCTTCGGTTCTAGGGGCACCAGAAATGATTCTGGATCCTGAACAGGTACCGAATAACCACAGAGACTCTGATAGGACACCCAGAAGGCAGGGCAAGTTTGGGGTTTCAAAGTCCAAACGAACAACCAGGTGTGTTGTTATTATCTCTTACTTTGTGATCCTCAACATCTTGGAGGAGGCAGCCTGGAAAGCATTTCTAGGGGAAGAAGATGAGGAGACTGGGATGGGAAAGCAAGGAGATGATGGGTGGAGCAAAGGCTGGAGGTGGTGGGAGGGAATGGGGCAAACATATAGCGGAAGGGGAGCAACAAAAAAAAGAAGAGAGGGTAAGTGGGGGGGGTGGGGGATGGAGGTCGGTTGTAGAGCAGGGGGATGAGGAATCTTGGCTGGATAACATTCTATCTTTTTCAGGTTGAAGTCAGTACAATGCTGAAGGGACTGAAGGTCTAGAGTGGTAATGGAGGACCTCTCTGAGGAGGTAACATTTAGGCTAAGAGCAAAGGTTGAGAGGAATTAGTGGACATAATCATTTCAAACAGAGATTTTTTAAATTGAGTATTATTTCATGTATGAGAAACACACACACACACACACACACACACACACACACCCCTTAAGCACATGGCTCAAAGAGTTTTGAGAAATGAATAGAGCTGTGTAGCCCACGCTGGTGGGAGTAGAGATCAAGGTTCCCTTTTTTCCATATAGACATCCAGGTGTTCCTGAACCATTTGTTGAAAAGACTTTACCTTCCCCACTGAGTTGCTGTCATGCTTTGTAAAAAATTTACTGGTCATATAGATATGGGTCTATTTCTGGATTCTCCTCTATTCCACTGATATATTTGTCTATCTTATGCCAATACCATGTGCTTTTTATTTCTTTTTTCCCCCTCTTTTTCTGTCTTTTATTTTTGGCCTCCTTTTTTTAACTTGACCATATTCTACTTCAATTCCTTTGGTGGTTAGTCAAAATTTTAACAGGTACACTTAAGGGTTTTTTTTTTTTTTTTAAATAAATTTATTTATTTATTTTTGGCTGCATTGGGTCTTTGTTGCTGCGTGCGGGTTTTCTCTAGTTACGGCGAGCAGGGGCTACTCTTCGTTGCGGTGCGCGGGCTTCTCATTGCCGTGGCTTCTCTTGTTGCTGAGCACGGGCTCTAGGTGTGCGGGCTTCAGTAGTTGTGGCACATGGGCTTAGTAGTTGTCGCTTGCGGGCTCTAGAGCGCAGGCTCAGTAGTTGTGGCACATGGGCTTAGTTGCTCCGCGGCATGTGGAATCTTCCTGGACCAGGGATTGAACCCGTGTCCCCTGCATTGGCAGGCGGATTCTTAACCACTGTGCCACCAGGGAAGCCCCTGGTGTTATTTTTTAAACCAGATAATTAGACTATTTACAATCAATGCATATTTAAAATTTTTAAATAATTACACAACTTACAATCAATGCACACGTAGACTGTCCAATCAATTTTTGCTGATTTCTGTCCTCACTAATTCTTCTTACATGACGCAACCTTTGTCTTTATTTTCCTAGTTTCATTCTTTAATACTGTTTTCAGGGAGGGTCTGTGAAGAATAATAGCTCTTGATCTCTGGGTTTCTGAAAATGAATTTCAGTCCAGAGTTCTATGCTCAAATGAGCTGTCATCACGAGTGATTCCATTTCTAAGCATGAGTTCAAGGTGTAGTTCCCAAAGGATTTATCTTATGGACAGCCTCACATGAGTTACACAGCTGTTTTCTTTTTTTTTTTTAAGACAATTTTTTAGAAAGAAGTTTTAGGTTCACAGCAAAGTTCAGGGGAGAGTACAGAGATCTGTAATATAACCACCGTCCCCACACATACACACAGGCTCCCCCACTATCCATATCCCCCACCACAGTGGTACATTTGTTACAAATGATGAACCTACATTGACACGTCATAATCACCCGAAGTACAGAATTTGCCTCAGGTCTTACTGATGTCATACATTCTACAGGTTTGGATAAATGTGTAATGACATGTATCCACCACTGTAGTATCGTACAGATAGTTTCACGGCCCTAAAAATCCACTGTGCCCTGCCTATTCATCCACCCTTCCTCCCTCCCCTGGCAACCACTGATCTTTTGACTGTCTCCATAGTTTTGCCTTTCCCAGAATGTCACAGAGTTGGAATCATCCAGTATGTAGCCTTTTCAGATTGATTTCTTTCACACAGTAACGTACATTTACGTTTCCTCCCTATCTTTTCATGGCTTGATAGCTCATTTCTTCTTAGCACTGAATAACATTCCATTGCCTGGATGGATCAGTTTATTTATCCCTTCACCTACTGAAGGACATCTTGGTTGCTGCCAAGTTTGGGGAATTATGAATAAAGCTGCTGTAAACATCCGTGTGCAGGTTTTTGTGTGGACATATTTTCAACACCCTTGGATAAATACCAAGGAGCGTGATTGCTGGATCAGATGGTAAGAATGTATTTTAGTTTTGTAAGAAACTGCCAAATTGTTTTCCAAAGTGGCTGTACCATTTTGCATTCCCAGGCCACATGGTTTTGATTTCTGCTTGTTACTGGGGCTAAGTTCCCCTGGTGGCCACGGGAACATTTTGTCTTTTGTTTTCAGGTTTCGCTATATGTTTTTAAACTTGGGGCGTAGTCTGTATCTGTTTAGTCCTCCATCTTGGGCAGACTTGTTTACACTCAGGAACAAGCACTACCGAGACAGAGGACAAAGCAAGTGCACAAACCCTACTGAGGCGAGAGGTTTGGAGAGAAGGCCGTCTGATTGTATGGTCATAAGAGACTGAGAGCTAATAAGGTGAGATTACAAAGGCAGGTCTGAACCACACAGGGCCAGGGTAAGGAGTTTTGAATTTATTCCCAGTGTGGTGGAAAACCATAGAAACATTTTAAGTAGAGAAAGTGACATGATTGATTTCGAGATTTAAAAAGTAATTTGGCATTTATTGCTGGCTTTCTCATTCTCTTTACTTATCTAGCTTCTGAGAGCTCCTGATTTTACTTTCATATACATATGGCTGTTTCCACAGCCTCCAAGCATTTACATTTTGAGAATGCCTTCCAAAATATAAATAAAAGTTTCCAACATTAGTCTGCAGAAAAGAAGAAATCATGGTAAAGAACTGGACTAACACTGGGTTATAAACTGCATGACTCAAAGGAAGCAAAAATGTAATTTGCATTAGTTTTAGCCAAATCTTAGTAAATTAAAATATATCAAGTAATTATTTAATAAATGCAGTGCAAGAAAAAGAGTGAGATGGAGTAGGGAAACTGTAGATTAAAAGAGACTTAAAAGAAATATCAATGAGTGATTATGTGGACAACTTATTTGGATCTTGATTTAAGCAAACTGTAAAAAAAAAATATGACATTTGTTAGATAGTTGAATTGGATATTTTATGATATTAAGAAATTGTTACTTTACATGTGATAATAGTTATTTTACAAGCCCTTATCTTTTAGACATATATACTAAAATATTTTCAGATGAAATGGTATGACGTGATATTTCATTCAAAATAATATAGAGTGGGGTAAGTGGATGGAAGTATAAATGTAACAAGATGGCTGTAAGTAAGTTGTTGAAGCTGGAAAATGGGTACATGGAAACTTATGATACTATTCAGTCTACTTTTGTATAGATTTGAAATTCCACAATAAAAATCTTTGAAAGAAATTTGCCATTTTTAAACATTCAGTAAGAAATATGAATGTAATCAATACAGATTTTCTAGATAAAAGTCTGTGATCCTTCTCCTTTCCAATCATTCTTTTCTTGATTTTATGTATTATCTATCTATCTATCTATCATCTATCTGTCTGCCTGCCAATCTACCCTTACATTGACAATAACAATTGTTCCAAAGTCTGACTCAGAGTTGCTGTCTCAATTTGGGTTCCCCCAGAAGCAGACCCTGAGATGAGGGTTCAAGTGCAAGCAGTTTATTTTGGAAGTGCAGGAAACATGCAAACAACGTGGATAAATCTCAAAACATTATGCTGAGCAAAAGAACCTGGGTACAAAAAAAAATGTACTATAAGATTCCATTTATATGAAATTTTAGAACAAGCAAAACTAACATAATGTGGCAGAAACAGATCAGTGGTTGCCTAAGACAGGAGATCAGGAATTGACCACAGGGAGGAATGAGGGAATTTCTAGGGTGGATGGAAGCAGTCTACGTCTCCATTGTGGTGATGGTTACCCAGGTGAATACTTTTGTCAAAAGTCATCAAACCATAGATTTAAAATGGGTGCATCTTATCACATACACATTATACCTCAATGTTGACTAAAAACAGAAATTCCTTTTACCAGTTGACAGAGTGTCAAAATAAAAGAGACATATAAAATGACCTGACCTTTTAAAAGAGTTACTTTCAAAATCTTCAGCTTGAAGCCAATCTCTTCCTTGGCCCCTTCTCAGGGAAGTTCAGTGAAGAAAGAGCTTTCCATACTTCCTCCACCTTTTCATTTTCTTCCTAAGGAAGAAAGTATTTATTCCTCATCAAGGAAATGAAGAGTGAATTTATATTCGATTTTTTACATTCAGAGTTGATTTAATACGAATTAGAATTTTTGGACTAAGACAGTACTAATTCTAACACTTTTAAGTATTAAAGCCAATAAGCTTCCAACACGCATAATTCACATTCACGAGACGGCTTTTCTTAGCTTCATAATTATTACTTCCTCACACCTTTGGAATCACTGGCATCTATTTCGTGTCTTTCTCATTTTTTGTAATCTCTTCATCTGGGAGAAGTAAGCTCAGGGAGACTTCAGGCATTTCTTAGTTTTGCTCTTCTGCTCCCAGGTATAAACACTTGGAAACATAGTTTCTGATTTGAAAATTACTGACTGCCAATCCATGGGTGCTGGAGGGTGTTTTGAAACCCTCTGCCGCCACCCAGCTGTCTCTGCCTCATCATGAGGACAGATGTTTCAGCCTCACTTTCTTTCACCAGCGAGCCTTCTGGCCCAGTGGCTTCCTACTCGATTCCTGCTGGAAGCTCTAGGGCTTCTGCTACTTTTGCTACGGAGGATAGAAGCCACCTCAGAATTGTACATTTGGCCATATGGATTGTAATGTCTAAAAATCCAGATGCCAGCTTTCCCAGAATCAAGGGCATAGAGGCCATAATCTGTTGAACAGTTCTGAAATCAGCTACAGTCTTACCACCATCTTGTGCAATAACTACCATCCTGCGTAATAACTGGCCAGCCAGCAACCTAACATTCTGGGATTATTTGCCTCCCTTCAAATTTCTCTCCAGCAATATCTGCACTGCAGTTTATCCCACAGAGTTGATTTCTCCTGGCTAATTCGGAGAAACATGTTTTTTCCCTTTCCAAACCTTATTATCCAATTTACAGCGGTAGGAGGTATTCACAGGGATTCAAGAAAAGATTCCCAACCCTCTCACCTGTTGGTGGGAATGTAAATTGGTGCAGCCACTATTGAGAACAGTGTGGAGGTTCCTTAAGAAACTAAAAATAGAGTTACCATATGATTCAGCAATCCCACTCCTGGGCATATATCCAGAAAACGTGAAAACTCTAATTTGAAAAGATACATGCACCCCAATGCATGTATAGCAGCGCTATTTACAATAGCCAAGATATAGAAGCAACCTAAATGTCCATCGACAAATGAATGGATAAAGAAGATGTGGTACATATATACAACAGAATACTACCCAGCCATAAAAAAGAATGAACTAATGACATTTGCAGCAACATGGACGGACCTAGAGCAGGGGTCCCCAACCCCTAGGCCGAGGACCGGTACTGGTCCACGGCCTGTTAGGAACAGGGCCACACAGCAGGAGGTGAGCAGAGGGTGAGTGAGCGAAGCTTCATCTGCTCCCCATCGTTCCCGATCACTCGCATTACTGCCTGAACCATCGCTTGTATTACTGCCTGAACCACGCCCCCTCCCATCCCTGGAAAAACTGTCTTCCACGAAACCAGTCCCTGGTACCAAAAAGGTTTGGAACCGCTGACCTAGAGATTATCATACTAAGTGAAGTAAGTCAGACAGAGAAAGACAAATAACATATGATAACACCTACATGTGGAATCTAAAAAAACGATACAAATGAACTTATTTACAAAACAGAAATAGACTCACAGACGTAGGAAGAATACTTATGGCTACCAAAGGGGAAAGGGGTGGGGGGGAAGGATAAATTAGGAGTTAGGGATTAGCAGATGCATACTACTATATATAAAACAGATAAACAACAAGAACCTACCGTATAGCACAGGGAGCTACATTCAATATCTTGTAATAACCTATAATGAAAAAGAATATAAAAAAGAATATATATATTGATATATATAAAATATATATAATTGAATCACTTTTCTCTACACCTGAAACTAACACAACGTTGTAAATCAACTGTACTTCAATTAAAAAAAAAAAAAGATTCCCGGGACTTCCCTGGTGGTCCAGTGGGTAAGACTCCGCGCTCCCAATGCAGGGGGCCTGGGTTCGATTCCTGGTCGGGGAACTAGATCCTGCATACATGCCGCAAGTAAGAGCCTGCATGCCGCAATTAAAGATCCTGCGTGCCACAACTAAAACCCGGAGTAGCCTAAATCAATAAATAATAAATAATTAAAACAAAAGATTCCCGAACTCACTAGCAGCCGGGGAAATGCAGATGAGAGAAACAAAGTGCCACACCTCTTACAGATAAGATTGGCAAACGTTTTAAAGTTGGTATTTTCATTAGGTATTGCTGCATAACAAAGTGCCCCCCTTAAGATTCTTGGAATCTCTCTTACATAACAAAGAAGATCTAGGAGACATACCTTTAAATCTGACAGCTCAAAATCAGAAAATGGTCTACAGCTGCATCCTTGACTTTGACGATTTACCTGAAAATTATTCTAAGACCAAATTTTATTGACAACACTCCAGATTTGATCTTTGCGTTTTCTTACTTTGAGGACCTTTTGCTTGCTAGAAAGACCACCCTTGTCCCTCACATTTCCTCTAAATTCTGCTACAAAACTAAACAGTTCCTTCTGTAGTTCATCTCTCTGGCTTTTTAAAACCATATTTACCTATTTTACCATAGGCAGCCAGAAGAAGCCATTTGTTGCTTTTAATTTTCTACCTGGGAATTTCCCCAGCCAGATCTTACCAGATGGGGTGGGCCCTGGAGTTAATTTCTGGGAAGAATCAGCCTCAGATGCCTTGCATCTTCTGCTTGACAGAGAGAGTAGAATCTGGTGCCTGGAACAAATCAGAAGGGAGAAGTAAATCCCAAACTAAGAATTTTATAATTCTAACCTCCTGGGGAAGGTACTGAAATTCTACTCCATTACTCTTGAAACTTCAACTAAAGACTTTGAGTTTGTGAATATATGCCTGCAGATAGAATTATCTTGCAAAACAGTGAAGTACGCAAAATCTTTGAGGAGCCAATATTTATTAAATAAATTCACAGAGAGTCACTAAAAACATTTATATGAGGCTAGGTAAACAGAAAAAAAATTTTTTTTCCATTCAATTCACTATTATCTTTAAATACCTACTTCTTTACAAAGCCCTACATGAGGAACTTGGTTTGGAACCAAAGAACAGTGAGGCATAATCCCTGCTTTGAAATTAGGTAATATATCATAGAATAGGACCTAAATGAATATGTGATGACACAGTTATATTCCAAGCAAGCACTCATCAAATAATTGCTTTTCCAATTTTTTTGTTAGCATAGATTGACACGTGAAATCTTTCTTAATATGGGATCACTAATATTGAGAATACCCTATTTATGAAATTAATCGTTTACGTTGAAAACAGATTATTAATGTGAATTTAACCCATACCATCTGGAAAAAGTAAATTTAGAAAAAAGGAAATATTAAAAAAATACCAGGTAGTACAATATAATTCTGTGAGATTCTGTTTGGGAAAAATTAGGGTCTTATGGGGCTAGGTTATTTTATGCCTGTTTCCCAATCCTAGTCTTTTGCTTTCCCCTGTAGTGTGACATGAGAGAAAGAGTGTGGGCTTTGAGTTCAGTAAATCTGGGTTCATATACTGCTCTATCACTTAAAAGATGTGTGACATCAGGTGAGTTACAGAATGTCTTTGTACCTCAGTTTCTTCATGGATAAAATGGAGGCAATAAATGATATCTCCGGCCCACAAGTCAGTGCCTGGCTGAGTGTCAGAACTCAACATTTGTTTAACAAACAATCGAATAATATCAGAAATATTCCCGGCACATGGCTGACATTTAATGACAAATCTTCACATGGCTATTGCAGTGGTATGAGTAACTGCTTCTACCTTGCTTCATTTTCCTCCAGGTAACATCTGGGTCCTCCATTACCAGCTCCCTTCTTGGTTAAATACCTGCTAGGGTTTCTGATGATCAAGTGTGGGTTTGTGCTTTATACTCCTGAGGTAGCTCAGGTTTTCTGTTACCACGGACTCCAGAATCTGGCCTATGGCTCAAACAGCACACTTGTTGTTCTCCATTTTTAAGTTGTTGCCATCCCAATGAGGTTAAATGAGAATCTGAGGTGGGAGCAGCGAAGGTTCAAGGACCGATCCACTTGACATGGGTGTCACATGTGGTAAAGTGACATCAGGGACAATGGTCAGAGCAGAGGTCGGAGATGGGGATGTGGGTGTGACAGCCTGCCATGAGTGGGAGAGGAGGAAGACAAGTTGCTGGGAATCATAGTCTGCCAATATTTGTCAGGTTGTCATCTTCATTACCTGGATGGTCTTGTTTGATCCTGCTGCAATTTTGCAACAACACACGATTACCCCTGCTACTCATGGGCAGACAGGCTTTTCTCCCACCCGCACAATGCGGATGGAAGAGAAATTAGCAAGGGATACCATCCAAATTAAATATGCCTTAAGGAGAACAGTGTGATTTTGTACAAGCGTGTCCATGGACTCCTACTTTACAACGAATGTCTGAAACCAGTGCATCTTTTTTCCTGGGGCAAGTGAAAACACAGGGCCACATGGAAAACAAGCTAAAGGAAGGAAACTCCAGGATATAAAATTGAGCTGCTGGCTTGGAAAGTAGTATCCTCTCTGTGTAAATAGTTTCTTTGTCCAAAGAGGGCTAAACAGGGTCCATTTAAGTGTTAATGACTTTCATGATGATTAAAATTAAAATTAGAACTTACCGTGTAGTGAGAGGCTTATAGCTCTATAAAAACTTACAGAGACACCAAATAATTTTAGTAAACTGCTTATGGAAGGCTATGCCTACAGGGAGAGGGGAGGTCAGACCACAGACTCTCTTTTAAGAAGCTGCCAACACACCTTGGACTCAAATGATAAGGCACCTGTGTGTTCTCTGAAGCCAGGACTGGGAAAATGTATGAGTGTTTCCGTAGGCAAGTGGAGAAACTGGTATCTTCATAAAAGACATTAAACACTGGAAGTTCTCTGGAGATTTTCTTGCAATTACTATTATAGCTATATCTTCTCTCCCTCCCCAAATAGCCCACTTTGATAAAGTTCGTCAACCAACTTGAATGTCAGCGAATGGCTGGTTGTATATGCATGAAATGATGATTATCTTTTAAATTGAATTTTGTATCCATTAGCCAGTGGTATTCAGTTTTCTTCCCCAAGATCTGGGAGGGCAAAAAGTTTCAGTCGCCTGATTTGGTGGCTTTGTCTCTGTGGCATTAACCGCTGAAGGGTCTGCTTCCAGCACAGGCAGCTCCCTTAATGGCTGGAGCAAACATCCCTGATCCCACTGGTGGCATCCTCTTCTTAAGTTGGGTGCATGCTTCCTCAGAGACATGATCAAGTGGTTATATTTTATAGTACGATTAGAAATAAACCTGAGCATTGTGAGACTGAATACACAAATGGACAATGGCCAGACCACATACAAAAACAGAATTTTGATTCATAACCTGCAGCAACCAGCCCAAGAAATCAAACTTTATAATAAACAACTCAGGAAGCCAGCCTGCTACAAGCCAGACTTGGCAGGAAGTCAGATGGTTATCTCCAGGGGCAATCCAGGAAGCTAAAAAATAACTTTGTAACAATCAGCCCCAAATGGTCAGGACTTGGTTAATAACTGACAACTTCCTTAATTTTTGTCCCAATTTCCAATTTGGGATCAACTAGAGAAAGTAAAATACGAGACCCTAACCAATGATTTAGGATACCCTGCTGCTAGCTGGCCGCCTATAGCTTTCCCATGCCAACAGTCTCCAATCAAGGCACGCCTAACCCTTCCCTTTCTCCCACTGTAAAGCTTTCCCACTCTCTGCCTGCCTGAGTCTCTGCTAAGGCACAAGTGATGGTGGCTGACTCCCTAGCTATGCAGCAAGCTCAGAAGAAAGTCTTTGTTTTTTCTCATTTGGTTGGTCATTATTTCCATAGCCGTGTGGTTTAAACATGCTCTGTAGGCCAATTGGTTCCCAAATCCATTCATTTAAGAAACATTTATCAAAGCCTTTACTATGAGCCATATCCCTTGCTAGGTGCAGGAGTCAATAAAAAAAGGTAAGATATAGTTCCTGCCCTAGAGGACAGTAAGTAGCTTGACAACTAAGGGGATGAACATGAATGACTCAGCAACCAAGCCGATGGGCATTACTGTGCTGGGCAGTGTTCTCCAAAAAGTGGTCTGCTAACTTCTGGTTACATGAGATAACTTCCAGGAAGTGGAAAGGGTTGAACGTCCTTACTTTAATAGTTGTAAACTTGAATGCAGATTAGAAAAAGCAGGGTTTCAAGCCGTACCAAGCCCATGATTTCAGATATTACTGCTTTAGGATGAGTCTGTATCTGTCACAACCTAGTCAGGAGATAAAAGCCACCCTTATTTTAACAGGGGAAATCTAACATAAACAATTGTTAACGGGGTATTAAAAAGCTAAAAAGGCAAAAAGACAATGCTTAAGGTTATCATGCAGGAAGCTGCCACTCTCAGGGAAGAGGCTGAAATTGTTCAATTTTAGAAGCTTGGAGGGCCCTGGAGAGCTGAAACTCAAGACCTCTGACAAGAAGTTGCTGCTCAGGGTCTTGCCTGGCGGTCCAGTGGTTAAGACTTCGCCTTCCAGTTCAGGGGGTGCGGGTTTGATCCCCAGTGGGGAGCTGAGATCCCACATGCCTCAAGGCCAAAAAACCAAAACATAAAACAAAAGCAATATTGTAACAAATTCAATAAAGACTTCAAAAATGGTCCACATTAAAAAAAAAAAGAAACTTAAAAAAGCTGCTGCTCAGTTAAAACCAGTGTCTCTGAGCTGAGTAGGGGGCCCTGTGGGCCAGGGTACCAGGCAGAAATCTGAGGGGCACCAAGTGTTATCAACAACTGTGACTTGAATGAACGCCCGCCTTTGCTGGGGTGAAGAGGTATTGTTTGGGGGGGGGGTGGGGGGTGGGCAAAGGAAGAGGAAGCAAAGAGGAAGCAGACAGGAAGGGCCAAGCCCTTTCTTCCCCCTCTAGCTTTGCTGTCTCCTTCTGGGCTCCATTGGCTGATCCTAGTAAGGAGGCAGCTGGCGAATGAGAAATGGTGTTTGCCTAGTGCCAGCCCAGCATCAAAAGCTGAGTATAGAAGAGTGTTTGAATCTGAGAAACAACAGGTTAATATTTGCAACAGTCTGTCCCTTGGGCCATTCAGCATACACGCACGCATGAACACACGCACGCACACACACGCTTCTAAACGTGATTAAACTTCCCAGAAGAAAAACTCCGTTTCTACCTAACAAATTGCAAACATCCTTTGTACAAAAGATGTTCTCACTCATCCTCCAAAATCCCAGCAGACATTGTATCCGTTTCTGGGAAACAGTCACACTATTCATCTTATCTCCTGTCAGTTACACCTGGACTTTAGTCATAGACCCATCTGAATATTCTATTATCTCAAGGCTAGGAACAAAGTTAACCCTCTTTAAAAAAATGTACACAATAATAAGAGGAAGGAGGGGAGAGAAGTTAGTACACACACGCACCAAGGAAGAAAAGATGTGAAACTGCTCCGTAACTTGTTCCTGTAATTGGTCGCAAGGCTGTCAGGGTCGCAAGTTAATAACCTTCATTCTTTCCCTACACACTCCATGTTTCCTCTTTCCTCAGCCAGCATCTCAACTGCTCAGGGTTGACACCTGCCAGGGTGACCCAAGACTTCATAGCCTAAAGGGTTGAAATCGTTCCCACCTCTGAGGTTGTAGTTTTCCATTACAATGTGTCACTGGACATGGAAGTGCTAACAACGATGCCCTGGAGAACGCTCTGGGTTTGACAGCCTTCTTCATCACCCATTGTGTAGGAACAACGCAAACGTCCCTGTGCTCCCAAGGTCACATGCACCAGCCAGGAGAGTAAACTTCTTTGCCCACTGACTTACTGGTAAAATGACCAGATTGTTTCAATTTCTGTCTTAATGGGACCACTGTTGTCCTCCCTGGTGGGAGCACACCTTCCTTGGGAACCCAGATCTCCAAACAATGGAGGTCAAAACTGTGAGTGAGAGGAGCCACTCCCTCTGCCTCTGTTGATTCCAGACCATACATTCTGACCATGATGAGAGCAACAGCCCCATCTGAGTGGTGAGTGGTTCAAAACATAAATTACATTTTGTAAGATGGAGTGTTGTACCCCACCTAGGGCTGTGACTGAATCTTCAGTAGACCCTTCCACCATCCTATTACACCCACCGCTCCTGGGTGTTGGGGTATGTGCTCAGACCAGTGAATTCCAGAGGCACAAGCCCACTGCTCCACTTCTTCTATTGGGAAATGGGTTCAGCTATCGGAAGTAAGGCTGTGCAGAATATCATGAGGGATTCCATAAATCCATGGATTGTGGTGCCGGCGAAGCACTGTGAAAAACTTCGAGCTTCTGCCCCAGGATGTAGGGAGCCAGAAGGTGCACTGTCCTCACCTTCACAATGAATTAGAGTCAGATTAACTTCAAAGTCACAACCTTTTCATAACTCACCAGAGAACTGAGGTCACAGAGTAATCTGAATCTAAGGAGATTCAGAGAAAGAGGAGAAATGCACCTCATTTAATTGCTGGGAACATAATTAGATGAAATCAGTATTTCTTAGATGTCCTAGGTACATATCTCCAGATGGACAGACACACTTACACACTTAATTCCATGGGCTTCTGTATTTACTACTTAGAATAAGGTTCAGATTAGGAGATGGTCTGCTTGGTGGTAAATTCTACTGGGCTGAACTATCAAAAATCGATAATTGTTTTTGACCCATAAAAGGCAATTTCTTATGGTTCAACCTAATACATCACCATATTCTAAATTAATGGCTGTTTTTTAGAAGTTACTAATTGGACAAAAGCTCCAATACTGAATTAGACTAAAATTATTATTTGGAAGTATAAGAGAAAGAAAAGTACATGAAAACAGGTATTTATGACAGAACAATTTTTTTTCTTAATTAATTAAAGGCTTTAAACAAAAAAACATAATTCCACACACTGACATTGACTTGGTAGCATGGAAATACTTCAGCCTGGAGAGGCATGTTTGTTCCTGATGAATTTACATATAACAAATTCTCATGACGTTTGATTCCGAAATATATGTATGAATTGACTTGACATGATTATAAACATATGGGCAATTTAAACACTGGTATTAGTTTACATGAGTCAATTCAAGGTCAGTGACTGGAGAACTATATTAAAAAAAATCTGAGATAAAAAATTCTTTAGGAAGCAACCACGTACCTATGTATGGTTGAAGATCAAGGGTTAAAAATCCACTCTTGATGAATATCATTAAGCAAAGGATGTATAACATCCATCACACATCTGTTCCAAAAACAGCATGTTTCCAAAATTATACATGTCTTTACAAATAAACATTACAGCATTAATAACTATAGAGGAACCAAAAGAATGAGTTCCAAAATGTGCTAATTCTCACAAGGCAACCCTGAGCCACATGTTAAGGCATCCGTTTTAATCTTGGGGCTTTAAGAACATCTTCCTTGTTTTAATTGGTTTTATGTCTCCATTTTCATCTTCTTCATAATTGGCACGGTCTCTTTTTTTGGCAAACTTTTTCCCAATTGTCCCCACCAAGGTCTCATATCTGTTAAGATGATATACAGAACAAGTTTAGTTTCAAATAAAAAAGGTAGGAATCAAGACTTGTCAAGAATATCAAACCAAATACGCAACAAAGAATAAGAAAAATCAAAACTTTGATGAAAAGAAACCATCTGATTTAAAATTTATGAACTTCTCTATGAACGATTAAATTCTTCACTGTTTTTTTTTTCTTGGTTTTGCATTATCCTAAATAAATTGAGATGTATATTTTAGAATATGTATTAGAAGCAGCACTAGAAATAAGCCCTCAATTTGCCAGCCTTTGACAGGTATAAATCCGCCCCAGGCCATGTTAGAAGATGACTAAGCCAAGATGACCTCCTGCTGGGGTATTCCCTTCAAAGGTATGGCAGACCAGTCACCGTGTGGAACGAGTGCACATGTGAGAGCCAGTGAATGCTGGGCTCAGATTATAAAGCTGGTCCAAGGTAACAGTTACCTTCTAGCCATTTCTTCATCTGACACATCGAGCTCCACTGTTTCCTCTTCAACTTCTTCTGCTTTGTTCTTAGCATTCATCTGAAGCATTAATTTCTGAAAAATACAACAATGGGGACTAGCAGGGCTGGAAAAAGCTTGTTAAACGAACTGGTGTCAAACGTATTTGAAGGCAGAGACACAGAAGCCACAGAATCTACACGACTAACCAAAATTTATAAGGGATTCTCTATAATACTTTATTCTACAATATGCTAATAGAAGCCAGCTCTGAATTAAAAAAAATAATAAGACAAAGCTCCACTAGATTAGACTTGCTGTTAATGAGTTTAAATGTATTTTAGATCATAAATTTATTAGTTACTTGTATCTAAAGCAGGCACAGTGCTGACACACTCTAGTGATTGGGGGAAAGAAGAAGTAAACTTTCAGATACCCTTTGAACTTCCCAACTTTGGGCCAAATGGGAGAAACACTACAGTCAAGAGTAATTTTAAATGCAGTTTTTGGTGGTGGTTGGGGAAGGGGAGCAGCAAACTGCTGGAAGAACTGGAAGCCTGGCTCTGGTAGAACTGGGAGACCTTCCTCACCCCTGAACACGCGGGCGGATAACGCACTGACTGCCACATGATGTCCACGTGTCATGGGTCTCTCCTTCATTTCTTTTTCTCACGTTAACCTTTTCTTGATAGTTATCCTCTGACAGACTTAAAAAAAAAAAGTACACTACCTTCTTTATCACTAGAAACACATAGATATTAAAAAATGTGTTCTAAGTTTACCCTGCTTATAATAAAGTAAGTACTCTCAAGTTGGTATCATTCTTTTTATAACCAGGTACCTTGAACTTTTCTCACAATTTATGACAGCTCAGATCTGGAAGCCAAACAGTTCAAAACCTTTTCCCAGAGAGAATATATTCAGTGTTACAGAGTGCCAGTAATGAAAGTCATTTTCTAATAACTTCCCACATCAAATCTGGAGGGCCAGATCAACTCCTTTTCCCACTGTATCAGACATACTTTGGAGTCCTTGCCCGCCCAATACCCTAGTCTCTGGGTATCATCCATTCATAATCTTTGCTATCTTTTTTTCCCTTTTACCCCATTGTCCTCTTTGTCTTCCTAATCTAAAGCTTTAAGCAGGCCCAAACAAGGAAATATATTAAAAACGAACACTTTGTGTTGATTCTGTGTAAAGTAAAATTAACACCTTAATGATCATATCCCCTCAAAAAAGGAAAAAAAAGAAAATCAACCTACAATCTTTAAATAAACCCTGGCATTTAGTTTGGTTAACTGTGGTTCCTATAAGCATCCTGAGAGAACTGGTTTTCAACCAGGTTATGATTTTGCTTGCCAAGGGACCTCTGGCAATGTCTGGACACATTTTTGGGGCCCACAGCTGGGGTGTATATATGTATCTAGTGGATAGAGGGCAGAAGCTAGGGACGCTGCTCAACATCCTACAGTGCACAGGAAAGCCCCCACCATAAAGAATAACCTGGCCCCAAACGTCAAGAGTGCCAGGGCTAAGAAACCGTGGCTTCAAGTGACAGTTACAAAACGAAAGCTTTATACCACAAACCTCCATGTGGTTGGTCAAGTACCTGACAGGATGGCTTTCAATATATAAGCCAGAGTTCTAATAATTACTTGTTAAACGAAGGTTTGTGCTTCTCTACAAACCCGAGGCAGGAAAATTAAAATGAACATCTCAGTTATAAGCTGAATATTTCGTTTCCAGACAAACTTTCCAAAGATTCATTTAAAAATCTATTTACAAGCTTGGATTAAAACCTGTCCATTAAAAAGTCAAATTACTCAAATTTTAAGTAACATTTTTTCCACTAGAAAAGATACATTTATAGATGTCAGAAAATAATTTTTTGTAATAGCATCATATGAATAAAATCCTGACATTCCTGCAAAAGAACTGAGGTAAAATTCTAACACTTAACAGTGGCACTGTCCAGGACTGTACACTGCTATATTAAATTATCTACTCAATTCTATCATAAGACTAGACTGCAATGCCTATAATTTCTTTAAATAGCTATGGCAATATTTCAAGCTTGTTATTTTCTATATAATGAGGAGAAATGGTATCTGGTGGAGAAAAACCTAAACCCAATTATTAGCAGAAAGAATTCAATTGCAAAAATCTTAAATGTGAAGCAATTATATTTAATACCTCAACCTCAGGATTAAATCCTCTGAATGACATTCTTCCATAGAGAAGATCTTCACATAACAAGAAACTCTGCTCTTCTATTATGAAACTCCTAGACGAGAAAATAAACCTGTATTAATACCATGACTACTTATAACAAAGCACAGCAAATAAAAGTCAAGATTTCCAATGAAAAATAGATCTTATGGTTCTCAGCGGAATCAAGTAAAAATACAGTAATATTACTAACCTAGGATTAGAAACAAAAACTGATTAATTTGGTCAACAAAAGCATTAGGAGGCAAGAGCAGCAGGGCACCTGAGTTTTCCAAAAGTGAAGCAAAGGTTCCTTGACATTTATACCCCCCACCAAGTTTTTATTAAATCTGCAGAAATTAGTGTCCTAGGTGGCTTTAAAAGAGTGTTTTACTTGGAGCTCTTCGCTATAAATAACAACTGGCCCTGGATGACTTCAGCAGAGAAGTAATTTATTATAAGGATACTGGTATCTCACAGAATCAATGGGAGAGCTGGGTGAGCAGAACTGGAGAATGGGCAGAAACAGGGTAGCTAGGTGGTTGACTCCAAACCACACTCATGCTACAAAACCACCCTGGTAAAAATGACACTGCTGCTGAGAGGGCATCCAGGAGGCACTGTTGCCCTGGAAATGTGATGCAAGTGTGAATGTTTCAGTCTCCAAAAGGGATTCTCCCGTGAGTCACCAGTTTATGACCCCAATTCCAGGTAAGCATATCCGACTACAGCCCGGCAATCAACCATAAAGCAAGCCAGGAAAGCAAATACTTAGCCTTTATGGCAGATTGTTCCTTGTCAAGCAATCTTGCCCTGCTTCTTGTCAAGATACGCTCATTCATTCACTCACTCCGCAAACACTTGTTAAACCAAACTGTGTGCCAGGTACTGTTCTAGAGCTGGGGAGACAGCCATTACTGAGAGGCTCTGCTCTCATGGAGGGTATATTCTAGAGGGGGGCCAGATAATAAATAACAGACTTATACAATGGATAAACATGAAGAAGGTTATTCCACTCCTGGCCACAATGGAGCAACTGGTACCAAACCAGGCCTCCGACTGTAACCAATGAATTTAGGCACATGTTCTCCTGAATTTTTTATTCAGCCTCTTCCATAAACTAGGGATTCCCTTTCAACTGGCCAATCTTGTTTCTTGTAAAGTACAGGTGATAAAACATCACCAATGTCCCCAGTAAATCATCTCCCTCAGGAAAGCACCATACATATGCATTTAAGCATTCACTTAAGTCAAGAGGTGGACCCAAAGGCCAGGAAAGGATTCATAGTAGGGCCACTGGCCCCTCAGAGGGTTTTCCCATGGGTTTCTATTGGCCCAAGAACTGTAACAATAATATAAAAAGGAGCATAAGTGCTTTGTTATCTACAGCATAGTTTCAATGATGAGCGACACTAATTCAGTTAGCAAATAAGGGAAATATTCATCTATTTTTGCAGATGAGAAACTACTGCTCAGAAAAAAATAAACAAACTTGCCTAAAGCCACAAATAATATGCACGGCAAAACAGGGCAAAAACTCACTGCTGAGAAACAATTCTCTATGGGTCGCTCTTATTTTAGCACACCTTGTGAGTGAGGCGCTAAATGCCCTTTTGTTCCGAAGTATCTTTTTAAGGATATATGCACAGTGAACAGCTTGGAAAGGCAGAGCTTTGCCTTCATTCTTCCTCTGGAGCAAAGCGCAGACTTGCTTAATGCCCAGTATAATAAAGATAATGCCTCCCTTGGAGCCAAGGGCAAGTCTGTCTGCAGTCTAGTATCAAAGACTCAGGTTTCCCTAAGCTCAGGACTTTGCTGTGATGCAAACCTACTGTGGGTGCCACATCCTCCTCCCTGGGATTAGGGGAAATGATGCCAATGTGATGCTCATGCTGCCTGCTGTACTGTGAGTAATAAAGTCCTCTGTCTCTGACTCAGGAATCTCGTACCTTCCACCAGTATCCATGAAACTGTGGCAGGCTAACTTGTCAGTTTGTTAAGTAGGGTCAATCTCAGACCTCACAGTTCTTGAAGTTCACCAGGCCACAATGCACAAGCACGAGAAGCACAGGAGGCAAAAATACTTTTTAAACAACATCTTATGGCAAAGGAGTAATTAAAATGGCTATACTCACATCCTCTCTACCAGGGCACATCCTTTGCAGAAAAACCATATAGCCACAACACAGCAAAATCTTGGATCTGGTAAATTCTATTCCTAGAAATTTACACCAAGTATTTTATGTCAGGTTCCCTGGAAACAGACTCTGAGACAGAGCTACGTGCAGAAGTTTTACTGGTGAGTGCTGCGTGGCAGATGCCCCTCTATGGAAACGAAGACCGCAAGGCTGGGCTGAGGGAGAAGCTAACTTGCAACGTGGCTATGCCAAGACCTCACCCCCTACCAGGAACTCTAGGAAGCCCTGCAGTTGTTCCAAGCTGAGACAAAGAAGCCAGATCCTCAGCCCCCTACATATCCTGGTCACTGGCTAGGGGTGTCCTATAAGGGGAGGTATGAACACTGAACGGCCCTCACAGTCACTGACTTATAGCCCAGTGCAGCTGAATGGCAACCTCTAGACTCCCAGAGCATATACACCATGGACTCTCCAGTGTCACAGATAGCAGTAACCCTCTGGAATAACTCAGATGACAATACCAAGTAAAGATTCACAGACACAAATGAGCAAAAAGAGTGGGTGAATTTCATAATATTCAAGTATAAGGAAACACATATACTGCTAATATTTCTTGTGCTTTATGCCGCGCACTGTGGTCACTGCTTCACATACATTATCTCATTTACTTCTCATAATGTAAGTGACAGATACTGTTATCACACCCAATATACAAATGACAGAAGACAGGTTCAATAACTTGTCCAAGATCCCAAGTAAGCAAGTAGCATAGGTGGGCAGCAAACCCAGGTCTGCCTGTCTCCAGAGCCCATGCACTTAATTAACCAATCCATTCTACTGTCTCCTTATTTGGGGTGTTAAAACACACACACCCCAGGGACATACCATCCATTGACCCCTCCAGATCTACTCCCCACTCTCCCCACCCCCCCACCATCAATGCCTTGGGAGGCTGATCTGAATGTAATACATGGAAGGGCTCCTTTGCTGTCTGGAACGGCTGGCTCCCTTCCTATGGGATTACTTGGGCTGGCCGTGCCCTCAAGTAAAGGTAGCAGCTCTTGTAAGATGCTCTCTCCACACAGCCTGCCTTTAGATTCAGTAACCATTCCCTCCCCTTGATCCTCCAGGCCTGGAGTGGAAATTATTTCTACTATACAAGCCACCAAGGTGCTGCACTGTCCACAGCGGCTTCCCTACACCTGCTCACACTTTGGTGGTCTCTGTTATACGCTCCTCAAATTACCCAATTTGACAGTGTCATCTCTTCCTGCCAACATCCTAAACTGATAATTCGTTCCTATACATAAATAGGACACTGAATGAGGGCAAAAGGTTATTATTTACTGCTATGGCCTGAATGTTTGTGTGCCCCCCACCCCCAAATTCGTATGTTAAAATCCTAACCCTCAAAGATGAGGGTACTAGGAGGTGAGGCCTTTGGAAAGTGCATAAGTCATGAGTGTGGGGTTTCATGAAGGGGTTTAGGGCCTTAGGAAAGAGACCCCACAGAGATCCCTAGCCACTTCCACCAGGTGAGGACACAGCAAGAAGGCGCTGGCTATGAACCAGGAAGAGGGCCATCATTAAAACATGACCATGCTGATATCTTGATCTTAAAATTCCAGCCTCCAGAACTGTGAGAAATAAATTTCTGTTGTTCATGAGCTTCCCAGTCTGTGGTATTTTGTTATAGTACCTGAACAGACTGAGACACCTACCTCCCTAGGAAAGGAATCTAGAGGTCATTTTTCTGGGACTAATATGCTGTGTTGGGGGAAAAAAAAACAATACTGAAAACAGGATACAAACTGTCTTGCTTTTCAATAAAAGTAAGTAACAAAACATGTGGCAAAACTTTGAGCAAGTTTAGCCAAGGCATAAAATTAAATTATAGCTCCTTACCAGTAATGGTCCCTTCCTACCAACCCCTGCTCCCAAATCCATACCATCTTCAGCATCATCTTCTCCTTCCTCACTAACATCTTGCTTCCTCTGAGAAGCAAGAGAAAAGCAAGTTGAGAAGCAAGCAGAGAAAACAAAGTACCTTCCTTCCATCCCTCCTGGTGGGACGTACTTTCTACCTTTAGAGAAGGATGTCTAACCTTCCAGAAAAGATTCAGAAAAAGTCTGCCAAATGAACCATGAAAAACAATGTGTTAAAAAGAAAAAAATAAATTATAAGGTATGGAAAGGAAAGACATAAATGGGCCTGGAGACAATCAGCAGCATCTTCAGTCATTTGACAAAATTTAAATAAAACTGCCATACCACAGAGGTTACCAAGGTAAGAAAAGCATCAAGGAGAAATGATAAATAGCTTCCAGAAGAATTCAGAAGAATTAATTGATGATGTGACCCGTCACTCCTTCATTCAAAATTTATCATGCATCAACCAAGCTTAGAGGTGGAAGAGAAATGATCTAGTGTGTTATCCAGCTTCAGTAACGACTAGCTGGTGACCCTGGCCTAGTTACCCTCCCTTAAGCTTCAGTTTCATCAACTATAAAATGGATGGAATGATAGTAGCCAGCTCTCAAGTTTGCTATGAGGATTAAATAATTAAGAGATGTAAAGTGCTTAGCCCAGTTCCTAGAACACACTATAGACTCAATTCATCTTAGCTAAGATGACTGGTATTAATAGCAAAAATTTTAAAAAAAGAAAATAAACAAAACATTCTTGACCTGCCTTTACAAAGCTCAGCCTAATGGAGAACTCTGTTACTGAAACAAAACTGGAGAGGCTTGAAGAACACATCTAATGTTCAGAACTTAATATGATACAGAGCACGTTACTGATTCTCATAAAAGGTCTCCAGTTATTACCAGAGACATACAGGCTGGATTCCTTTATTCAATGTAAAAAAAAGAACGATGTTTGTTATAAATGACGGCCGAGGACCAATAAAAATGTATAAATCAAACTAGAACTCTTATAGACTTAATAATTAAAAAAAAATTTGCAAGGCTAGTTCAAGAAACTGAATAGATACTATTTCATGGGTTTTATGTCATGCAATGATCAATCGCATTTAAAGGGATTTCCCTTTGAATGTCCAAAGTGTCATAAAAAACCTACTCTTTCTCTTTAAGCTCGGGCAAATCCAAGTACCAGTGCTCTTCACTAATGATTTTCTTTTCTTCCTCTTCTAGTTGTTTCTTGGTTTCTGAGTCCAGTCCCCTTTGCATGAACTGTCAAAACGAAACAAAATCAGTGTCAGCAACTATTTTTCCCAACTTCCAGTTGAGGAAAACTCAACCTGCCCTCCCTCATTTCTCTGGGAATCCCGTCTCGTGGGTGGGGGTGGGGTGACCAAGCAGCTTAGCCCTGCCCTTGATGACATCACTTCAGGAGGGAGCCTGCGAGAGCACAGAAAAAGCAACATGTGTACTTCCTTTAGAAGACTTTAAAAGAGCTTTACCACATTTTAGTTTTTCTGATTTAATGAAACAGGCAAAAAACCCCAACTGTATTCAGTAAGTATCACGTTAAATATTTCAGTTTTACATAATAGCCAGTGAGCAAGGGCTAAGACAAAAGACTGATCCACAGAGCAGGACAGGCAGCTTGAGACAGAAAGTGAGGGGGGCACAAAGGAGAGGATGCTCAGTACTATCTGAATGTCTCTCTGACCTGGGAAGCCCATCGGCCTTCGCACCTGCTGACCTGGATTCGTAATGCCCTTCTCAAGTCCTTCCACCTGGCCAACTTCTAGCCCTTCTGACATAGGTAAAGCTACTCCAACTCTGTAAAATTGTCCCTGACAGCTGCAGGCGAAATCAGCATCTCTTTCCTAGAAGCTTCCCATGGCAGCTTCAACTAGTCTCAGGACATTTTAATTTCTTGAGTATCTGTTTTTTCTGAAGACCTTCAGGGCAGGGACTGTGTTTGGATCATCTCCGTCAGTACCAGCACGACGAATGATGCATTGTAAGGGCTCTGTGAACACAGATGGCAGCAAAGCTGTATCTGTAACCCCGCTGCTCTTCACTTACATCTATCCTCTGAAACGCTCAACTCTATGGCTGCCCTTTACTCTAAAATCTGCAGAAACTCAACTCAAAACAGGCCAGTCCTGCTGTTAGTCTCTTCCTAGCACAAACAATAGCTATATTTCCTCAGGAGACAGATGAACAAACCAAGAAGTTAACTGCAGCAAAATGATAAAGTATCAATACGGGAAAAAATAAATTCAGAAAACATCCAGGAGCATCCCAGAAGTTAGGTCTAGGGTTCCACTGGTTTCCATTAATCCCCATTTATTTCCCTTATCCAGGCTCCATATTACTTTCCCCTCTACTCCAGCACTTCCAAAAACACAAGCATTTTTAGGCATAAGGGCTTTACCAATGGCTACAAAAAGAAATGAAAAAACTTGAAAAATGTTCACAAATAAAATACAGTGATAACATCAAGTTCTGATGATGATGTAGAGAAACTGGATCACTCCTACACTGCTGGAGGGAAAGTAAAATGGTATAACCTCTGTGGAAAATAGCTTGACAATTTCTTACACAAGTAAACATACACTTACCATAGAACCCAGCAACTGTCCTCTTGGGCATTTATCCCAGGGAATGAAAACTTACATTCACTCAAAAAGTTATACAAGAATATTCACAGCAGCTCTATATGCAATAGTCCCAAACTGGAAAGAACCAAAATACTCTTCAAGAGGTGAATGGTTAAGTATATGGTACGTCCATAGCATAGAATATTACTCACCAATAAAAAGGAACTACTGATTGACTCAATAACCTAGAAGGATCTCAAGTGAATTACGCTGAGTGAAAAAAGTCAATCTCAAAAGGTTACACATTGTAATGATTACATTTCTACAACATCTTTGAAGTAACACAATTATAGGAATGGGAACAGATCCGTGGTTGTCAGAGGTTAGGCATGATAGAAGGGAGTGGGCGTGGCTACAAAGGGGTCGGTCAAGGGAACTTGGTGGTGACGGAACAATTCTGTATCCTGAATGTGGTAATGGTTACATGAATCTACACATGATAAACACTCTCACATACACCTGCCCCCACACACGAAGGAGTGCAGGTAAAACAGTGAAATCTGAGCAGGCTCTGTGGATTGTACCACTGTCCATTTCCTGGCTTTGCACTGTACTCTAGCAATATAAGACAGGGAGGTGAAGTGGGCACGGCATCTCTCTACATTTTTTGCAACTTCTTGTGAATCTATCATTATTTTAAATAAACATAAAAGAAATGTTTGCAATCTATCTGAAGTGTTTTGTGGTCCTCATCCTTTCACCTCTGTGTCTATAGCCTCACCACAGGAAAGAAGAACTGGCAATTTCTGTAATGCATACCCTGTACTTCCCACTCCTTCTGCCTCTGCTACTCAACATCATGCTTCAATTTTCTGCCTGGCAAAATATTCCTCTGGGAAGGCCCAGAGCATGTGTCCTTTGGGCCTTCCCTGACTTTTTTGGCCAAGCTCTTCTCAGGTCTGTTCCCATAAAAGAATACCTTTCCCTACTTCTAAGACAGCCTTATGAACACTGGCTCATTATGCTTTTTCTGCGCCTCCCAAAAGACTAAGATTATGAAGAGTAGACCATGTCTTTTGTTCATCTTGTATTACTGGTACTCAGGCATAACTTGGTACCTGAGAAGAACTCAATAAATTTTCTCTGAACGTGAGTCTAGACTTGTCTTATTTTTCCAGACTCCCTTTCTTGGATGGTTCTCTTTAAACCTAGATGCCTCATTTCATCACTTATACTCTTGGTGGCGAAACTCACCAATCCTGCCCAACTGCCCTTTTACCTCCTAATTTTAGTCAGGTAGATATTATTTATGGTATACAAAATACACAAACACACACACACAAACATTCTGTACACATGGAAAGGACAGATCATCCTGTGAATATGAATCAAGCAACTCCCCAATTCTCCTGACTCTACAGCATCTAAGAACATACTCTAAAGATAGTGATTTAACTTTACTCACAACTGACGGCCTAGGGCAGGTCTCACAAACTAGTACAGTCCTTAGGCTGGATGTATATTGTTGTGAATAAAGCTTTACTAGAACAAGGTCATATTCATTTGGTTCTGAGCCACAATGGAAGAGCTGAGTAGTTGTAACAGTGGCCGTTTGGCCCACAAGACTAAAGTCTCTTTACAGAAAAAAATTCACTAATTTCTGTCTTAAGAGTCCAAAAGAGCTAAAATCACAAGTAAGTACCCTCTCTACAACCATTCCATCATACTGACAGACCTTCCACCTACCTCCTTTACTTTCTACTTCTGGTCAGGATCACCCTCCAGCCCCCAGTAGCTGACCAAGACAGAGGAAGTCGAGTACACTAGAAAACAAATGAGTCAATATTAAATCCTCAGCCCTCTCATTCCTACTCTACAGTTAGCTCTGGCTGAACAGCTACGCTAGATAAGGAAACCTAATGCAGCTGCTCCATTGCTTCTCAAAGGATACCCCACTCTATCTGTATATATTGTGTCTCCTGCTATCCTGCCAGTAAGTTCTTTCTCATCAATGGCTGAAGTTGCTAACCCACATAGAGACCCTGGGTAATTTTTTTCTCTTTCCTTTGCTTCCAATGTCCAGTTGTGTCTTCCCCAATCACTCAAGTAGGGGTGGATAATTTTTTTAAGTTAACTTCTTCCTTCCTAATTCCAGAGTCAGATAGTTGGTCTGAGCCCTAATTACCCAGCACATCTTCACTTGACTTATTCCAAGAGCTAAAACAACTGCTAAAATCTTTTCAGTGTCTGCTTTGCCAATCCACTTCTCTGAAGCTTACATGTTACAAACCATAAGCAAAAACAAAAACTCTGTTCAGTAAAGATTCAAATTTTGCTAATATGCTTGAAAGAAGTACTTTAGAAATGATAAATAATGCTATGATTTACCCTGCACCCTCACTCTCCCTATTCATCCCGAGTTACACCCTAGCTCAACTCCACTCATGTCTTGCACATGCAACGTTTACTCTCCAGTCTTTCAAAACGTTATTCATGCCTTGCTTCCTTTCACTGGAAATTCCATTATTCTGTAAACATGACAGCTAACAGTCTGCATCTATGAGCGGTGTTCAGCGACAAGCAGTACAGATAGTAATTAAGAGCAAGGGCTTTGAAGCCAAACTGACTGAGTTTAAGTCCTGCCAATACTCTTTATTAGCTGTGTAACTTTGGGCAAGTTACCTACTTCTTGTTTCAGGTGCCTCAGCTGTAAGAGAGGGATAATAATCGTGCCCACCTCAAAAGGTTATTACGTGGATTTCACACGTTATAATATGCAAAGCACTGAATGTCTACCACATAGCATGTTTGCCACTACTATTAAGTTTTAAGGTTTGGGTCTTTCTCTTGTTTTAATTCCTGTATTAATTTCATACACCCTTGTCTTCCCCCACACAACTCCGAAATTATTTGGTTAAACTGATTCAAATTCAAATCTGAAAATCACTTTTCTTTCAAGTTGGGTGACATAATTCACTTTCACCTCAACTCTTAAAATTCTCTCCATTCCCACCATCACCTGAAACCCCTCACCCAGATCATCAGTTCTAGCTGGTCGTTTAGGACTGCAGTTTGGTCCCTTGTCGGGTCTTTCTTTCACCAATGTATTCTCCACTGGGCAGTTAAAGTAACGGTGAAAAGTAAAAAGCACAGCTAATGATACTTTCCCCGGTGCTCAACTGCTTCCCAATGCTCACAAGATAAAGAAAAAAATCCTTAACCTGGCCTAAAATTCCTTGCATCTTGTGATTACTGTCTCCTTTTCCAGGCCCATTTCTTGCTACTTGCTTTCCAGACATACTGAATGACCTCTAGTTCTTGGAAATAACGGATTTGGGGGGTTTTACCTCTCAGCGAGTTCTGAACTCGCTTTCCCCACAGTCTATGCCGCTATGCACCCAACCCTCCCTCCTACCCTCCAGTCTCTACTAGACGCCACTTTCCTCAGAAGCCCAAGTTCCAGGGGCTTCCGGCGACTCTAGCATCACTGCACTTAGTACACTGCATTCTAATTGCCTGCTTAGGCGTCTCTCCTATCCGGCCGCGGGCTTTAAAAGAGAATCCGACGGATTTCTAATCCGGTTCCCAGTGCCTAACGCAGAGCAGGCGCTAAGTGAATGAATGACCGCGAGAGCTGGAGGTCCTCCGGGGCCTCTCGAATGCCCCCATACGCCCGCCGCCTCGGCTCTAACCACGTCTGGAAGACCGGGTACTCCCGCCGCCCGACCCGCATCCCTCGCGTCCCCGCACCTTCATGCGCAGCAGGTTCTTGGACAACTTACTTTTCCGCTCGGCCGCCATACTGATCACCCCAGCCGCCGCGCTCCGCCACTAGGTCCGCCGCGCCTGCGCAGTGCTGCGTGCGCGTCGGCGCCTTCTACGTACATCACGTCGTCCCGCCCCGTGGCTCCGCCCCCGTGTCTCGCGCTTCGGCTTGGCCCGCGCTTTTCGCGCGTCGCCTCCGGGAGCGCTCGCCTAGTGAAGAAGCTCAGGGGAGAGGCGCGGCCGCCAAAGCAGGAGTGAGAGTGACTTGACGCCGGGAGGGAGACCCCCAAAGAGGCCTCAGCCGCAGAAGGCCGGAGTCCTGGCCGCTGTCGGCCTTCCCCGAGGGCTTCGACCGGGCCCCTCAGGCCGCGCACCGGCTGAGCGCCGCCCGCCTCACGGACCCCGTCCTGCCTCGCCGACCCAGTCGCCCTGGTGAGACCTTTGAGATAGTTGCCACACCAGCCGTCGCCCCCCCACCCCCCGACCGTTTCTTTCACGTGTTTCTGACGTGGCTGGCGGGCTTTTTATGTTCTGCATCACTTTACGTGTCATAAGTTCATTTTATATTCTCGATAACCCTATGGGGCGGTCATTATCCCCTTGTTACAGTTGAGTAAACTGAGGTACAGGCAGGTTCCAGAACTTAGCCCAAAGCCAGAGGGAGGGAGGGAGGTGGGGGATGCACCCAGGCGGCCTGGCCGCAGAATGGCCCTTACAAACAGTGTTAAATCCACCTGTTAAGTGGTGTGTGCGTCTCTGAACCTAAATGATCTGTGAACGAGGAAGAATAGGAAGAGGTAGATGTCAAAGACATACGAGCATGAGAACATGACCTTGTTTTAATCCGAGGAATTACAAGAACGTTGCCAAGATGATACTTCTAATGCTCCGTGTACCACCGAAAGACAGTTGTCACACCGTTCACAGCTGCCACACTTTGGAAAACACCCAACCTAATAGTTTTTCAGCTGATAGCGTGCACTGTATGCCGAATTCTTATGCTGGGTATCCCACGTGTATTATTTTATTTAATCCTCATAAGAACTCTGAAGAAGGTATTTGTTTGGGAACCTGAGGCCCAGAGAGGTTAAGGGACTTACCAGAGTTTACACAGCTAGTAAGTGTTAGAGCTGAGGTTGACCAGAGAGCTGACACATGAATAAAACATGGCCATGCCCTGGCAGGTTTTCTCAGAAAGTCATGATAATGTGGTAAGTGGTTATAGAAACTTACTCATTCGCATGTGCATGTGAAACGCTGGGCTAATCTCTGAGCTACACTAGCGCGTAAAAACACATGACCTCCCTTTCCTGGAGCTGACATTCTGGTGAGTGCCATGGCAGAAAGAAAATGATGATGTGATAGAGTGACTTTTAGGGTTACATTAGATAAGGTGATCTGGGATGGCTCTTGTCAGATGATATTGCCAAGGCTTGAAAGCTGAGAAAAACCTGTTGGATGAAGGGTTGGAGGTAGAGTGTACTAAGAAGAGGGAATAGCAACTGTAAAGGTCCTGAAATGAGAACGAGATGAGTTGTCATAGAATTTACCAAGTGGGAACAACAGAGGTGATCCCATGTTATGGGTTGAATTGTGTCCCTCCAAAATTCATCAGAATTTTGTTTCAGAATGTGGCTGTATTTGGAAACAGGACCTGTAAAGAGGTGATTAAGTTAAAGTGAGGCCCTTAGAGTGGGTCCCAATCTAATCTGACTGGCGTCCTTATAAGAAGAAATTTGAACACACAGGGAGATACCAGGAATGCACATGCACAGGGGAAAGACACAGTGAGAAGGTGGACATTTGAAAGCCAAGGAGAGAGGCCTCAGAAGAAACCAAACCTGCCTGTGTCTTCATCTTGAACTTCCAGCCTCCAGAACTGTGAGAAAATAAAGTTTTGTGGTTTAAGCCACCTGGTCATACTGTTTGGTTATGGGAGCCCTAGCAAACTAATATGACACAAAATTAGGTATTGATTACAATTATAATAAGAGCCCTACATGAAAAGTATGGGGCTCATGAGAGGGTATAGCAAGGGCACCTAAACCATTCTGGCCTGGAAGAGGGAAGGACTCTTAAAAGTGGGACATTTAAGTTGAGATCTGAAAGGGGAGGAGTTAGCCTGGGGAAAGGCCTTCCAATCATTTAGTTTTGTGCCTCTGTAACTCCGATATATCCACAGAAAACTTTTCATCTTGCAAAACTGAAACTCTACCCATTGAACAATAACTTCTCATTCCCTTCTCCCCTGGTAACCACTATACCACTTCCTGCCTCTGTGAATTTGACTTTTCAGGATTTTGAAAGAGGTTCTGTGGAGCAAAGGTGAAGAAGTGATCCATTCTGTAGTCTGCATCTGGGAAACAGAGCTGACTATGAATATGATCTTGAAGGATAGGCACATGTCTTATCAGCTTAAGAGGAAAACAATTCTTGACAGAAGTGAGAGCATATGTACACCAGCTAAGGATGCTGGAAGCTCCAGACCTTCCCTCTGGACCTCTGTTGTTACCAGTCTGCTTGCACACTGGATTCTGATTCCTTTTCCTGAAACATTGGCCTCATCATGGCCACTGACCTACTCCACAATTTACAATGACTGTCATTGTCTGAGGGATGAAGGTCAAATTCTTCAAACTTCAAACTTCTACATTTTTATTTGACATAGAAAATACTTACAATTAAAGCTAATCCCCAAAGTCTCTTTCTAGCCATCAAAATGTAATAAATGAGAAGTGATTTAAAAGTAATAATGTAATTTTAACTTTGAATTAAACTCCCAGACAGGGAAGATAACTCCTTGATCTCTCTATGCTATTGAATTGTAGAATACAGAGGATTGGTTTCACACTCAATAATGTGTTAACCTGTTTTAGTTACCCAGCCAAGCAAACATCATTTTGGGGGAAGAGATATTTTCATAGGTCTTCACACAATTCTGAATCCTTCATAATGGAATTTGTTGGAAGTGTGAAAACCTCCAATTCCTTCCAGTTACTAAATCCATCAAGAACACATCCCCTGAGTCTCTTCAATCTTGGAGCTGATCATGTCTAAGGCTGTGCAGCCCAGTACAGTAAGCCTAGTCATATGTTGCTACTGAGCACTTGAAAGGTGGCTAATGTGACTGAGTAACAGAATATTTAAATTTAGTAAATTTAAAAACTATAGCAGTGTAAAATATTTTCCTGTTATACACATTTCATTGTTTTGGAAGGACTGCATTTCACTTTAGCCTTGCAAATTTATTGCCTGCATTGAGATGGGCTGTAAGTGTAAAATATATACCACATTTCAAAGACTTGAAGAAAGTAAAATATTTATATTTTTTATATTGACTACATGTTGAAATACTGAGTTTGGATGTATTGGTCTAAATAAAACCTAGCATTACAATTAATTTCATGTTTCTTTTTTTAATGAGGCTGCTAGAAAATTTAAAATGATATATATATCTTGCATTTCTTTTTCTTCTCTTTCTCCTCCCTCCCTCCCTCCCGTCCCCCCTCCCTTTCCCCTTTCTTCTTTCTTTTTCTCTTTTTCTGTTAGCTTTTGTTCTTTTGTTCTTTGCAAGTACCAGAAATTGACAATGGCTTATTACATAAAATGGGGATTTATTAGAAGGACATTTCTAGTAGTTCATAATAAGGTTTGAGAACAAGGACAAGTTAAAAGCACAGAAACCAGGGCAGCCCAGGTATCTAGGAAGCAGGAACTAACTTAGTGCCACTGCAGGAATGATGAGCATCAGGTGATTGCTCTTAGGACACTCAGTTTTTCAGAGTCAAGGAGAGAATCTCATTGAGTCTTAGCTAAGAGAGGGCAGGACCTGATTTATAGTCCCTTTAGGACTATACAAAATGGGGGAGGGTAATTCTTTAAAGAGAAATTGGGTGCTATAACCAAAGAAGAGAGAATCATTTTACAAGCCAAAACAGCAAAGCCAAGGTTAAGTATCTATTTAAGGCAGGAAAGAGGAGAGTTCTGTTGACACAGCCATGGAGGACAAATAAGGAGCATCAGTTGGGAAACTGACATACAATATCAGATCTCCCTTTCTCACAAAATGTGTTCCCTCTTACTACTAAATCTTACTACTTTATGACTAACAGTCATAGACTCCTATTTTTTTCTGCCTTCTGCCTTTTTCATTCTTTAACAAATATTTTTAAGCACCTCTTATGTTCCTGGCCCTTTGGCAGGTGGTGGGGAAAATACCCCTTCCCTGATGGTATGCCACAGACAAGGATACAGGTCTTAAATGCTGTCAGGGATAAGACTTATGGCAGGAAACCTAATCTGGATTTGAGGAGCTTGGAGAGCTTTCCTTGGGGAAGTGACACCTAAGCTGAGACCACAAGATGAATTAAGTCTATACCAGACAAAAAAGGGAAAGGGGCAGGAGTAATGAAGGAGAATTTAATTCAGATGGATGACCTCCCTTTCCTGGAGCTGACATTCTGGTGAGTGCCATGGCAGAAAGAAAATGATGATGTGATAGAGTGACTTTTAGGGTTACATTAGATAAGGTGATCTGGGATGGCTCTTGTTAGATGATATTGCCAAGGCTTGAAAGCTGAGAAAAACCTGTTGGATGAAGGGTTGGAGGTAGAGTGTACTAAGAAGAGGGAATAGCAACTGTAAAGGTCCTGAGATTTTGATTCGGGTTGCATTGAATCTATAGATCAAGTTGGGAAGAACTGCCATATTGACAACATTGAGTCTTCCTATCCATGAACATGGACTCTCTCTCCATTTATTTAGTTCCTTGATTTTGTAAGAGTTTTGTAGTTCCCTCATATAGATCTTCTACATGTTTTGTTAGATTTATACCTAAGTATTTCACTTTTGGGGAATGCTAATAAAAATGGTATTGCTGGAGATTAATGTGAATTAAAAGAGATAAGGCTAGAGTGCTAGCAAAGGTAAGATCACAGGGTGCATTTTATGCTCTGTTAAATGGCACAAACTTTATCCTACGGAACTTGGGAACCACTGATTACATATATTTAAAATTTAAATGGAATAAGAAGACCTCAGAAAAGAAAAAGAAAACATTTCAAGTATGAAGAGAAATAAGAGTTTAGTTACATAGCAGTCATGAGCAGGGTGTTTCAATAATAATTAATAGAAAAAACATTTTAAGTTTCTGTGTATCCATTTTTAGTTTTATTTTTCTTGTGTACATGCATTTTCTAATATGCATTTTGGAATGTACACTGATTACGTATTTAAAATTGATAGCTTTTATCAAAAAATGTAAAAGAAGATCTTTGCAAATAAATAATAGTTACTTAAATATAAAGGGCGAAGTGTAATGATTTCTTTTAGTCCATTTTTATTTACTTGGAATTCAAAAATGGCCTGACATACCCTAAGTGAATGAATTATCTGCCTAATATTGGTAGATCTCCAAAAATTATATTAGTTCTCTGGGAACTTCATAACTATTTGGCAGTCTATTTAACTTTACATATCAAATACATTCTTAAGATAAATTTATCTTAAAGATACATTTCTCCATAGAAATAATTTAGGGAATGAAAATTTCATGTAACTGCCAATTATAAAGGAACACCAGAGTATAAGGATTTTTGAGATGACCTTGACTAAGCTTTTAGCTTTCCTATTTTCAACTGCTATCTTATAATATTTGGAGTATGCACCCCAAATTTTGTATTCCTTCATTGGTAAAACTTTAAGAACCGGTTTTGACTAGTCAGGTCCCAATAGATATGAACTGTTATAAGCATCAATGTTAGAAATATAGTCAATTAAGAACTGGGATTAAAACTAACTAAAAAGCTGTAGTGATGCAAATTTCCCAATGACTGATTCATACTTCATTCAACAAAAGCAGAATAAAAATTTAAAGACAGGAATAAAGTAGTTGTTCAGCTACCAGATCACATCAGCATTTTGATTATTCAGGGAGAACTTTTACTTGACTGCAAATTGGTCTTCTTTACTTCCGAAGTATGAACAATCACTATCACATATAATATCTACATGTTTAATCCTTGACATCTGCATTTTGTATTTGAGCTGTGTATGCCTGTGAGTGTGTGTGTGTCTAAGGACGGACTTCGGCACATTAATTTAGCTAGTTGAAAACTTTATTCATTTCTATTTCTATTGTACTAACAGACAAATTGGTTGCAGCTGGTCACAATTGCTTTTGAAAAGGATTCAATAACATACTGTTTCAAATACAAATGTATATAGTTGAGCAATGATTAAACAACTGTACCACTCTATCCATTCATAAAGTATTTACTGTGAGCATCAAGCAAAGAGAAATACGCATATACTAAAATTCTGAGTTTTATCTATACTGTTTATTAGATAGGTAGGTAAATTTGTGTGGCATCTGTAAATGAATGAATGTCAATACTTTTTCAAAACTTCATGCTGATAATGTATATATAACTTTGGTAAAAAAAATATATATAACCTTTCCTATTTTCATTGAAACTGAAACTCTCAATAACCCCCCAAAACCCCACAGGCTTATTTGGCAGAAGTTGACAAGCTGAATCTACAATTTTTCTCAAAGGGTGAAGAAACTAGGATAGATAGAACAATTTTGAAAAAGAAGAAAGTTTAAGAACTCACACTAGTTTATTTCAATGTCACTATAAAGCTACTAATCAAGATAGGTTAATATTGGTGAAGCATAGATATGTAAATCAGTGGAACAAAATATAAATTTCAGGAGTACTCCCAACAATGATGAATTGACTTTTTCTAATTAATAAACTTTACTTTTGGAACAGTTTAGATTTATAGAAAAAGTAACCAGATAGTACAGAGAATTCTGATATGCTCTCCACCTTCCCCACGCCACATAGTTTTCCCTATCATTAATATCTTGTAATAGTATGGTACATTTGTTATAACTGAAGAACCAATAATGATACATTAGTATTAACTAAAGTTCATGATTTGCATAAATGCTCACTCTAAAGTCTTGCTATGAGGTTGGTGTTATCCTAAAAACAAAAGCAGAGAAAAACAATAGATGTAACAAAACTACAATTACAGACCAATATCCCTTAGGAATATAGACACACAAAAATAACAAAATTGAAAAAACCAATAAACAAAAACAAAAAATTTCATCAAAATACTACCAAAACAGATCCAGCAATGTATAAATGAATTGAACACCATGACCAAAAGAGCTTCAAGTATAGAAAAGTTTCAAGATTGGTTCAACCTAAGAAAATTGATCAATGTAATATACCATATTAATAGAATGAAGGAAAAAAACAACAAATGATCATCTCAATTTGATGGAAATAAAAAGTATTTGACAAAATCCAACACATTTTCATGATAAACTAAAACTAAAGCCAGGAATAGAAGGGAACTTTTCAACCTGACAAAAACATTTATGAAAAATCCATAGCTAACATCATATTTAATGATGAAAGACTTAAGGATTTCCTCCTAACATCAAGAACAAGACAAGTATGCCCATTCTTACCACTTCTACTCAACATTGTACTGAAGGCTCTAGCCAGGGAAATTAGCCAGAAAAAAAAGAAATAAACGGCACCTGATAGGACAGAAGAAATTAAAACACTCTATTCAAAGATGGCGTGAGCTTGTATATAGTAAATCCTCAGTAATCCACGGGAAAAAACTATTTGATAAAAGAATTTAACAAGGCTGCAGGATACAAGATCAAGATACAAAAATCAACTGTATTTCTTACATTGGCAATAAACAATCAAAATTGAAATTAAGAAAACAGTTCCATTTACAATAGAATCAAAAACAATAAAATCCTCAGAAATAAATTTAATAAAAGAAATCCAAGGTTTATACATTGAAAACTATAAAACATTGTTCAAAGAAACTAAAGAAGACCCAAGTCAATGGAAAAACATCCTGTATTCATGGACCTGAAGACTTAGTTTTGTTAAGATGTCAATAATCCCCAAATTTATCTACAGATTCAACACAATCCATATCAAAATCCAAGCTTCCTTTTTTGCTGAAATTGACAAACTGTTCCTAAAATTCGTATGGAATTTTTGGGACCACTGAGAAGCCAAAGCAAGTTTGAAAAAGAACAAAGTTATAGAATTCACATTTCCTGATTTTAAAACATTACTACAAACACACAATAATCAATAGGATGTGGTATTTTTATATAGATAGACATATAGATTAATGGAATGTAATTGAGATTTCAGATGTAGACCCTTACATTTATAGTCAACTGATTTTTAACAACAGTATAAAGACAATTCAAGGGAAAGCAGAGAATATTTAATAAATGTCTGTGCAAACCAGATCTCCACATACAAAAAGAATGGATTTGGACCCATACCTCACAGCATTTACCAAAAATATATCAAACAGATCAAAGACATAAATGTGAGATCTAAAACTATACAATTTGTAGAAAATGTAAATGCAGATCTTTGTGACCTTGAGTTAGGCAATGATTTCATAGATATGAAACCAAAAGCAGAACAACAAAAGAACAAAATAGATAAATTGTACCACATCAAAAAAATTTTTAACATGTGCTTTAAATTATACTCTCAAGAAAGTATAAAGTTAACCCACAAAAATGAAAGAAAATATATGCCAGTCATATATCTGATAAGGGATTTGTATCAAGAGTATATAAAGTACTCTTAAAACAAAACAATAAAAAGATAATATACAAAGGATTTGAATAGACATTTCTCCAAAGAAGATAAACAACAGGCACATGAAAAGTTACTCAATATCTTTAGTTATAAGGGCAATGTAAATTAAAACCACAACAAGCACCATTTTACACCTACTACTATAGCTCTAATCAAAAGGTCAGAAATAACAAATGTTTGCTAAAATATGAAGAAATCAGAACCCTCATATATGCTGGTGGGAATTTTAAATGCAACAGCCACTTTTGAACAGTTTGATAGGTCCTAAAAAAATGTATGCATAGGGTTGCTAAATGACCTAACAATTCCACACCTAGGTATACACCCAAGAGAACTGAAAACATATAGCCACACAAAAACATGTACACAAATGTTCCTAACAGCTTTATTAATAATAGCCAAAAGCTGGAAGCTATCCAAATATTCATCTCTTGATGAATATATAAACACAATGTGGTATATTGATGCAATGGAATATTATCCAGTCCTGAAAAGGAATGAAGTACTTATACAAACTACAATATGGATGATATTCTTACACCGATACATACAGATAAATATATATATATGTATATATATACATATATATATCTAGGTCTATATAGTTATTTAGATATATGGATATAAATGTACACTTGGTCATAAAGTAAAATATCTTTTTCATTGTGGGGTCAAAATAAAAAACATTTGAAAATCATTGTTATATCCTGGCTGGTACAAAAAACAAAACACAAAAAAGGAATAATATTCATGGCATGTGAAAATTATAAGAAATTCAAGTTTTAGATTCCATAAATAAAGTTTTGTTGGAACGCAATAAGGCTCCTTTATTTACATACTGTCTATGGCAGTTTTTTCATTACAGTGGCTAAGTTGCGTTATTGTAACAGAGAATGCACAGCCTGTAAAACCTAATATTCACTCTCTGTTCTTTTATAGAAAAAAACAATTTTTAAACCATGGATTAGACAGTAAGTACTTGGCAGGAAAATGAAGGAAAAGGTAGAATAATACTTTGGGGAGTCTCTATAAGTATATGTGGATTTTAAAAATAATCAGATAAATTTAATTGTGAGACTTGAAACAACAGAAGACAGCAAATTTTAAAAAGAAGAATTCAGTTATTATTGCACAAGTTCTTGGAATGTTAATGGTTAATTTTAAAATAATAAACACAAAAGGATAAATTTACAGTTTGTGTAAATATATAGATTTCTTGAGCAACTACTGTATTCTGAAAATTGTACTGAGAGAAATGAATAGGATCTATGCCTCAAGACTTATTTAATATGGTTGAAGAGTCAGTACTTGTCATTCACTATTACTCATAATTTGTAAATTTTGATAATTCCCAGGGACTGCAGTCACATGTACTGGTATTTGAGGTATGGAGTTACTTCTCCTTAAAACCAATAATCCCACTGAATTTCAGATTCACTTTACTATGTTGTTCTATACAAATGACTAATTTCTAATTATATGAAATAAAAATTATGGACAGAAGCCTATGAGTAGGAGTTATACACCCATATTCCCAGTAAGACTCATTCCCTGATCCAGGGGCCAAAGGAAGCTAAGTATTTTGAATAATATCGATTATGGTTCCCAATTTCTCAGTGACCCCTTCCTTCTCATGCTGTTGACTAACTGCTAGCTCTTTTGAAAGTCAGGATAGTTGTGGTCTCAGCAGGAAACATTTATTCCAAATCTTCTTCTCTGGTTCTGCCTTTCCAGGTTGGATGGAGACAGAGAAAAAGAGAAAGAATCCAGGAATCCAGACGATCTGCAGAGAACACTGTATTCTGTGCACATGCACAGGAGGTACATGGTGGCATAAGCCCTGGACTGGGAGGCAGGAAAATCTGCGTTCAGCTCCCTGATCATCATCTAACTAGTTGTGTAAGTTCCTGCACATTTAATTTCTCAGGACTTTAGTTTCCTACTGTAAAATGAGATTATGGTAAATGGTCTATATTTTTTAGCTTTAAATTTATTTTTGAGTTGACCATAAAAATATAACCCTTATGTTTTAACACACTTCATAAACAGATTCAAAGAATGTAACTTATCAACACCATAGTATACGGCATATGTGATAATGTTACACGGAGAAGTTTCTGCACATTGTCAGCTTATAATTCCAAAATAGTATTAAATGAATTGTGAAGCACTGGTGGAAGTTTTATAAGTATAAATAAAAGAGCTTTTATAAACAAAGGAATGCATTGTGACAGGCTTGAAAGATAGGTTAACATAGGTCAAAATACCTAATCTGAAAGATTAAGTTTACTATCTTTAGACAATGATCATATTAGATGAATTTAGTTAGGGTTTTTTCTATTATCATCCATAGGAATATAAACTTTACTGTAATTTCTTGGTTCTAATTAAAATGGAGTACAGTCATCCAAAATCCAAAGCTACATTTAATCATCTGAGCTATTCTTATTGTTTAAGGCATTCTGAGGTTCTGAGATCCTTGATAATAAACTTCTTAGGAATAAAAGGAGAAATATTAGCTTCTACATTTTAGAAAATTTGCTTCATGTTAGGCTATAGGAAAATTACTGGTATACATAATTTTCCCTCCATTGAACTGCAACCTTAGGTCATAAATGCATGTTTTATTAATAGTATTAATATTGACTAGATAAGTCTATATAATTAATTTGCATGCTTAACTATTCCCTCCCATCTTTCTCCAAATTTTGCATTTTCCCCCCTTATGTACTACTTTGAAACCTTCATTAATCTTCATGATTTTTTCTTTTCTATAATCTTTGGTTGAAGATTTTGGTTCTCAATCTTTAAGAACTGTACCATGATATCTAAGATTGTCCATCTATTCTACATCATCTTATATTTTTTTCTCGTGTACCTTGTTTTTAAATCCTTTTATTGCTTGCTACGTATTTGACCTAGAATATAGCTTAAGTAAGTACCAACCTCTCTAACTACTAAGACATTTACTGCTTTTATTTGAAAATATATAAGAAATTTCTCTCTTCAAAACAGCACGTTCATTCAAATTTAAAACCATGGAAAATGCTAAATTTACACAAGTCCAATAAAGATGCAATGTTGTAAGTCCTATGAAAAATATGAATCTGATTTTGTAATGTCATTAAGGAAATACTATCACAAAAACAGCATCAGGTGTGGCTGCAAGGCCATTAAAAAAGTAATATGCCAGGAAACATTTTTAGTAGTTTCATTGTCTAAAGTTAAATTGAACACTTAGTCATCTTGTGCCAGTAATAGAATTGTTCAATTACTCAACTAGAAATACTTATATATATGTATACACACACATTGCATAGTTTACTGTTGTGCATTTTATTTTATGCTAATTATAGCTCAATAAAACTGATAAGAAAAAATATATGAAATTACTGGAAAACTAAATGAAATTAAAAATAATAATATACTAATTGTTAAAAAATCGCTGTGTAGTATAAACTTAGGAAGACTAATATCAGGTAGAAATTTCTTTTTTAAAAAAAATGGAATTTCAAAGACAAAGGAGTCTTCCACAAGACATTAAAGCAAATGAAAGATAGGATTATATCTATGAGAGGGTAGTGAGATTTACAGAGGATAATACAAATGTTTAATTAAACTTTTATTTTACCTAAAAAGAAGTGAACCCACATATTTACTAGGTACTCATTATTAGCAGTTGACAGAATCGAATAAAAATAGTGTTATAATTTCTGAACTCAGCGTAATACAATGATTAAGAACAAGGTGTCTGAGGTCTGGTGACTTAGTTTTAAATATTTGTCCCAAATTCCCTAGCTCTGTGATTTTGGACAAATTATTTAATCTCTCTAAGCCTCAGGATTTTTATTTATAATATGGGAAAAACAGCAATACGTACTTTTGGGATTTGTGGTGAAGAGTCAAAGACAAAAAATACATAAACTACTTAGCACTGGGTTTGTTGAGAATAAAGGCTAACATATTTTTAATGGAAATAAGACACTGTGTTAGGTTGGGAAATGTTTACTAGCATAGTCTGTGTAGTAATATGATGAAACTGTATTTTTAAACATATTGCTTCACAACACTCCTCTATGCTAGGAAGCGATAAATGTAGCAGTGGGGAAAAGAAAAAGTAAGTAATTTCCCCATTAAGTAAAGTTCATATCAATGAAGAGGTAAATTTCAGTAGAAACTATAATATCTCTTGTGACATCAACTATGTGTGTTTTCAGTGGTATGATAGCCTCTTCCTTATGAATGATATCTAGGCCATGTTCCTTAAAATCCCTCTGTGCAGTAGCCCAGTCTGATAGAATGAAAAATGAATGTCAAACTGCCATGAAAAATAAGAGTAGTGAAGAAAATCTGAGCACTACATGCACTAGGTTTTGCTTAAAGGGCATATAGAAAATAATTTGACATAAATATTGATATGTGGAAAACATTGATATGTGGGGAACTGTATTAACACAAAGCATCAGACATAGGGCTGCTAGATTTAAACAATATTTTGCTTTAAAAATGAGAAAAAAAAGGAAAATTCTGAAAAGGGAAAAAAAGCCAAAGCAGAAACTGATCATTTTGGAAAAGGTCAACAAATAGTGCAAACAAGACCCATGGCAGACTCTGAAATTTCCCACATGGGAAAGCCATTCGTATGTGCAGAAGTATCAACAGCTTTGAAGTTAAGTAAGAAGGATAATTATTGCTTTAACTAGATACATCTCCAAATGAAATCTAGGGTGAAATGGAGCTATTCCTTGCCATAAATTATAGGGACATAGTTCTCCTAGAACTCATGGTTCCTATGACTTATTTTCAGGTTGCTTCACAGAAACAGATTGTTGAATATACTTACTCATTAGCAGAGGTCTCAACAAGTCAATTCCACAAAATAATAAATACACAGAGAAAAAAAATAAAAGAGTAAATTGAGTTTCAATTTTTAATGACATGCACATCCAACTTAGAAGATAGTTAACCATGCCCTAAAAATTCTGTGATTTCTTGATATCATTAATAAAGTCATACTCAAATAACATTTTCTCATTGAAATCGTTGTTAAACTGTCTTTTCTTTCATCATTACGTATACTTCAATGCCCATCAGGAACCCTGCTATCATCCACATTTTATAGTCATGGTGAACAGATTATATGGCAGTGGAAGATGATATACCATATACCAGCCTCCCTCTCCCTACTTTATTAATATATTGGAGACTAAGCTAGTTCTGACACATTAGCAGGCTCTCAGAACACATATAGGTTACTAGGTAGGTGAACATTAGATCTGGTGATTCTTCTGACATGTCAAAGCTTCTCTTTAAAGGCTTATTCATGTAAGTTTTCTCTCATAATCTATTTATAGGACTCAAAAGAGACTTTGATCAAAAGTGGTTGGATCATATCTTTAACAGTGTGAAAGTTAGATTTATTTTTTACATCTGCTAAACTGCTTTTTCATATACACTCCCCCAGTGACTTTCACAAGCATCACTCCAGTGCATATACCAGAGACTTCATGCTGCAAATACTGCTCCTTGTGCTTGAGGCAGAGATTCTACCACTAGGAGTCCTACTCAATCACTTGATAAGTATTAATATGTCAGCCATGAGAAGGCCTAAGACCCTTGCCATTAAATTCCAGGTTGTTTGTAAGGCACTATAGGGGGATGTATATCTTTTAAAGAATATGGGCAATATGTACATCATCTGAGTTAAATGAACACCATTTATACCCACGGATATTAGACATGTAGAGCCAGGAATATTAACAGAAGAGCTCTTATTAGATGTCAGAGTAACAATTGCCAAGTACCCCTGTAGTAGACCATTATGCCATAGTTTCCTGAAAATAGCCTCATGTCTTAGTTTCTTTCTTAGCTCTCCATTTTCCCCTTGTGAGCTATCTTCTATTTATTTGACACAGTTTATGTAATCTATCTCTACACTTGTTCTTGCTCTGTTGTCAGATATTAAGTGGCCTAAGCCACTTGACCTCCTAGTTCACTACACCCAACTTGCGACTATCTTATTTACTTGGACTAGTTTGGAGTATTTACTTGATTATTTACTTGGATTATTTACTTTATCCTGACACGACCAGTTCCATTCACCTTCACTTATTGCCAAGGTCCACTTTTTTTAATGTGGTTGATTTTTATCTATATTTCACAAGAAATGTTGTAGATTATAATTCATGGGGTAAAATGTGGAGTCTGAAAAGATCATGAAACACCATGGAGCATACCCAAAAGAGGAGAACAATTTTAGGTTTATACTGCTTCTGTGAAGGAACACTCTAGATCTTAATTGAGTTCACCCTAGGTCTTAAATACAAAGCCAGAGTTCCATGAAGAATGTCAGGGATACTGTTCACAAAAAAGGGGTAATGTATGTAGCACAGTCTGTCAATTTCACACTCTATCTCTTTGGCCTACACCTCAGGTAGTTTTCATAGAGGACTTAGACATACCAACAACTTCCAGCATCTCTGCTCTGGAGATATCTCTGGCCATGGGAAGATGCTAGGCAGTCACACAAGGCAAGCTTAAAGTGCATGCAAGGTAATTCACTGGAGCTCCTGGAGTCCCAGGGGTTGTAGGTAATTTCTCCAACTTTTATTTGCAGGGCAAGGGGTTATATATAAGTTCTTCAATTCCCTGCCCCTCAGTAGTCAAATTCTGTGGCATGTTTTGCACAGTGTTTTAGCGGCTTCTGGTGATATTAATCCCAATTGCCAACAGGGGTAACTTGCTCATTAACTCATCTTCTATTGACTTGACTCCATTCATTTCTCACTTCCCTTCTTTCTCAAGTAGTTCCAGGGTTCAACTCACAAAGAGATTTCTTGTATCTAAATTCCTGTGTTAGTATCTATTTATGGAAGAACCCAAATTAAGATAAAACATAAGGATTTGTTCCCCAAATTGATCATATTTATAGTTCATGTAGTCTAAATTGTTACCTAGTACTAGGTACTTTATTATTTTGACCTCTGCCTCAAGAGGTTAGAAAAGTAGTTGGAATATACTTGTTTAAATTAATAAGATACCATGTATCTCATACTAATTATTTATATATATTTTGTTGAAAGACATTTAGTATTTCCTCTTAGCAGTTTAGAAATTAAATTAAGGTTGTACCAGATTATCTTCACCCCATTGGTCTATAATCAGATAACAAAAGGGATCTGATTGTCAGTCATACTCACACAATATCAGAGACTTTACCTGATGTTATGAGTTGAATTGTGTCCCCCCCCCCAAAAAAAAATATGTTGAAATCCTAACCTCTAGTACCTCAAAATGTAGAGACAGTGTCATTGCAAATGTAATTAATTGAGATTTGGTTATACCAGAGTAGGGAGGCCCTTAATCAAACATAATGAGTGTTCTTATAAAAGATGGCATGTGAAGACACACACAGAAAACGCCATGTAGTAATAAGGGAAGACAATAAAGCTACAAGCTAATGAATGCCAAGAACTGCCCACAAACCATAGGAAGCTAGGATGAGGCAAGGAATGATTCCCTTATGTCTCTACCAACACCTTGATTTTAGACATCTACCTTTGGAATATGTTTCTGTTGTTTTAAGCCATTCAATTTGTGGTACTTCGGCAGCCCTAGGAAATTAATATACTTACTATCAAGCTATATTTAAGAATTCAAGGATCCTAGTAATCACAAGGCACAGGCAAATAGAGAGAAGTCCAGGTCAGGTACTGTAGCACTCCAGGTCTTTTCTTTCCATATCAGACACACTTTGACCAGATTAATATAGAAGTATCTAAGAAATATATGGAGCCACATTCATAATAGAGAAGGGAGCCCCTCAGTCATCTCCATTTTATACTTAAATATTTAAATAGCTAATGTGATTTTTCCAGGGATCCATGCCACACAAATTCATGGATTCCAAGTGTATTTACTTCAGGCACACTAGACAAACTAGGTAAACCCTGCTAAAACGATTCCACAGATAACAACTCTCCTATTGGCAAAACCATTAAACAGTTTGTCTGCAGATCTGTCATCAGCATGTTTACAAGGTTTGATAGAGCTTTTCCCCCCAGCAAAGGGATAGAGGAGATTCCTGACCTGCTGCTTAACCATTTTTCTTCCAACATAATAAAAGTATATTTATAATGTTTTAAACTTATTTTTAGCTCTCTGTAGATTTTCAAGATAAATTATTGGTTAATTAAAGGAAATTATAAGGAAGATAGTATCTGCTGTATTTCTGCTGTATTCAAACTTTTTTATATTATTGTTTTTTAAATGCTTCATCTTTAGTCTTAGGGAAACATATGTTAGAAAGACATGATTTTACCACGCAGTCATGTAGTCTTGAACAAGTTACTTAAACTCAGCTTATACTTTCTAAACCTGAAATGAGAATAACTAGTCCACAATTAAATTTTAATTATTGGGTACCGTGAATCTCACTATAAATGCACCATATATTAGTCCCTTCTTTCTCACCTTGGTCTCATCTCAATAATTTCTAGCGTCTCCACTCTGTTGTTTTAAGGTATACTTGCTGGATTGTAGACAGTATTCTCAGTGTAGATACTTCACATTTTGGTATTGTGTGTTGTTTTGTTTTTAGGAATAAAGTTTCATAGTGCTTTAGATTTAAACTGAGAGTGAATTTCAATGTCTTCTTTGCATGCTATGTTTAAAAAAGTGGGAAAAAGCATTAAAATCTTCAAATATAGCTTTAAAATGTTGTTTGATTCATGTTTAAGTACATATTAGAAAGATGCAAAGCAATATAAATAGAAATTTAATCCTGGGGATAATAAAGAAGGGCTTTAATTATTATAACAGATGATATGAAATTTAGATAGGTTGATATATTTTATATATTTAAAGTGTGCCATTTATAGTTCTGGATCAGAAGAGTGGCATCATTTTTTAACAAAAGTTAACTCTTGGGTAAGTATCTAGCTGGGATATAATATATCTATTTCATATGTTTAATATAATTTTTTAGTTTAAATTAAATTTCAAGTCTGCATACCACAGCATATGTGTGAATACATAGTGTTCATATAACTGTGTGACTCACAGAATTTTCACAAACACATCAGAGCCAATTTAGTGGCTTTCTCCTGGGCTATAGTCCTCAGTTACACCCTGAATAGAATTTAAACTCTTATGCTGTGTGTCTTTCTTTAAGTCAACATACCTATCCAATAACTCTCCAGGGATAATCACTTCTGAATTCTAAGAGTAGAGATTAATTACAACACTTTTTGTACATTATAAATAAATAATTATTAATAAATACTCTTTTGTACCTGGCCTTTTAACTCAAGATTATGTTTGTGAGGCCCCATCCATATTTTTAAGTGTAGTCACTGTTCTATGTGGAATGTTTTGTTTGTTTATTTTTGCCATAGTCTTTTCATGCTTGACTCATTCTTATCATTCAGGTCTATCATGAAAAGATGTGATTTCAAAGGAGATGTTTTTAAATTCATCCTCCTCCTTCCATTTGACTACTTTACAGTACTTACTGTACTTACTGTTATTGGAAATCATTTTGTATACTTACTTTTTATAAATAATTTATTGAGGTGTAATTAACAAAATAAATTTCACATATTTAAAGTATAATTTTGACATAGGTATACACCTATGAAAACGCCAAAACTCCTCCATGAAAACATCATCTTTGAGGGGAGATAGTGATAGAGAAGGAACATGCAGGGAAATTCCAAGATATGGATATTATTCTGTTTCTTCATCCAGTGTTGACTGCATACTTGCCTTTGTAGAGTTTCACTGAACTGAATACTGATTGATGATTTGTGCACTTTTTTCTAGTGTATGTTATATTTCAATTTTCAAAAATTATGCTCTGATTTGTCTTCAATCCCTATGCTTTCTTTACTTGAATCTTAATGTCTATTTTTGTGCAGTTCTTTTCTATACAAAAGTATTTTTCACATATTTATGAATAAAGACTCAAATCTTCCAGGCATTATAACAGACTCATGGAACTGCATGTTTAACTAACTCAAGGGTTAGATTTTAATATAAACAGCAATCTACTGTTAACCTAACTTAAAGCTGCATGATCTTACGTAGGAGTATCAAGAGTTAAAAGATTTTTTCCTGATTTATAAACTGAAGATTTCAAGTGACTAAAATTCCCTTAAAAATAATTTAAATTTTAGACAGTTTTTCTTTAAAAGACATACTAATTAGATCTCTAAAAAAGAACTAAAATACTGGTTATATTTTTCTTGCAAAATTCCTTATGTCTCGTGAAGAAATACCTTATGTTTCAGCATCCACTGAGTTCATAAACACCTCCTGAATGTTTTCACACTATGTAATTGTGTCATGTGAGAAAAGCAGTCCTTTTCACCCTTAATTGTCTTCTAATGTATGCTTACCATATGGCAAGCTGCTGAGTATAACAAAACAGTGATGCTAATGCTCTTTTGTTTTATAGAAATCTGACAGTAAATAAGTCAATAATAATCGTAGGCATTCTTTAAGTAGAAGGGGTGTCTCCTGTCACCTCTCCAGAAAGACTACCAAAATAACCCACTGACTGAATATAGATTTATTGCTTACTGCAGAAAGGCAGTGAACTATCTTGACAGTTTTAGGAGTACTTGGAACAGAAAGGTCAGGACAGGATATTTATAAGATTTGGGGGATCCAATTAAAGGGGGTCCTTTCAGTGAGAGGGTATACTTGAAATTGGGTCAAATTTGTAAAATAATAATTTATTAGTAAGGGACTCAGTTGGGATTGTCGAAGTGAGCCTTGATGAGCCCATCTGAGAAGTCGATGGCTGTGAGAAGAGACTTGTACTTCAGGAGAGCTAGTGAAATATTCTATGCTTTGGGTGTCTGGATTTTCATGAAGTACTTAGAACAAACTTATCTGTAAATTAACCTTCTTGGGTAAGAGTTTCCTGGAAGAGCAAAATAATGTTAATGCAGACTGTTGGACAGTAATGTTAAAACAGACACTCAGCTTTCATTTCTCAAGGATTTTAAAGAAATTTATACTGAGAAATAGCTTCACCAATTATTAAAAATGCTCAAACTTACCACTAGTAATATGGTATAGTCCTTCCTAGAAATGCCACATGTTTGAGATGCTGAGAACTATATAAAATAGTAACTTAGTCAATAATATGAAAAAATCAAATAATTTAATAGTTAAAAGCATAAAAGCAGTACTAAGTACATGTAATGAAAAAGCACAAAATAATTTTACCAAAGTGTTCCTTGTAATGATTTTCATCATTTTCTCTTTCCAACATTTTATAAATTTTGTGATATTAATTATTTTAAAATATAGATCTTGTCTTCAGAAGGTTGTTTCCCATATTTACTTTTGTCTATGTATTTCTCCAGTTTATCATCTTTAGAGGTATCCATTTTTTTCACATTTATTTTACTTAAAATAGCAATGCATCTTACAAGTTAAGGTATTTAAAAATTACTATCAATCTGGCAGCACATGTAAAAAACCTATTTTCATTATCAGACTCAGTGGTGTTAAATTTGTTGAAATATTGGTATGTAGGTATATTTTAACATTAAATATTCAGGAATTCATTAAGTAATATCATGGATAAAATTTGAGGTTATCAGTCAGTGTTTATGGAACGAGTAATTTCAAATGCAAATTGATAATTATAGCTCAAGTAGCACAAAATACATTTTTAAACTAAAAATTATTTTAAGAAGTTAACATCAATATTTTTATTCCAAATATTATATGGTTTCTGAATTATGAGTTTGAGTTTCTTAAGTTAATCCATCAATTCTAGAAAAAAATATCCATTATTGGATCCTTTTTCGATTGACCTTGGCCTTAAATTATGTGCTTAAAGAGATTTCAGCATTTAAATGCTCATTGTAAATTAGATTACTGAAGCACAACATAGTGTCTTATTTCTGAGCAATTATTTTTTCCAAGTTTTCTACAGGAAAATTATTATTAGCACATTCTATTTTCCAAATAATTTGTCCTTCAAATTTACTGAGTTTAAGTACTTTCTTTATTAGTTTGCTTAATCATTTCATTCATCTTACAATCTAAGTGGAAGATACTTGAAACCAAAGGACTTAACTATATCTATTTGAGGAGAGATGACAGCTAGCTCAGTTCTCTTGGGTGTGAGCTCTGCATCAATCTTAGAGATTATTCCCTCTAATATTCACTTGAAATGGCTTTTACAGATAAGCAAATACCAGTAAAGAAATTCCAGGAATTCATTAGTTTGGTCTTCATGAAATAAATACATTATGTTTTAGACTTCAAATACTCATCTCATGCTCAAGTATAAAAATGAGTTTTTATCACCTCCTATCAGATGAAGACACATTTTTCCTTTTATTAATATGAGCAGTTGAGCTTTGACTCTAATATGTCTATTTTAGGATGTATACACAGCAGATAGTCTCAGCATATCTGTTCTATATTTATGTCTCTTCAAAGTTATCCAAATATTGTCACAGTGTATTTAACTCAAACAAATAGACATTTAAAATAAAATTGAATAGTAATTTTATAAATATTATGCTTAAATAATTTACAAAGCCTTAACTAATACAAAATTTTTTTAAATCAAGTTTTAGGCTTTAACTTGTCTAAATTCTGTTCTGTTTCTCTCCTCTGATTATGATTATAGAACATAAATTCTGTGGAGGGTATGTAAAGCATATAACTTATATGAAAGTTTTGTAAAAGGTTATTAAAAAAAACTCAGATAACAGAAATACAGTACTGCTGGACAAAGAGAATCAATCATACTGGTGATACAGAAATTGGCAGTTATCACAAAAATGTTAGGACTAGTGATATTTGAATTTTAAGGCATTTCATTCAAACCTATCCTCTTAAGATTATTGAGGGACAACTGCAGCAGTTTTCAAATGGCTTTTCCCCCTACAGCCTGTTTTATATACTATCTTCTGAAACAGTGCTCATTATACCACTGACTATTGTAGATGCTGAGTAGTTTTCTAGTGACTGGAAACCTAAGTACAAAGAACAAGTAAGGAAAAAGTATATAGCAACAGCTTACTTTTCCAGACACATTTCTTCAATTTCCTTGAACCCAGTTCTTCTCCTCTGCATTATTCAAAGTCCACAAACATACCCATCAATTCTCAGACTTGCTGCTTTCCTTCAGCACACAGTAATTTACATAAAATCCTACACTGGCCAACTGAAACCCATTTTGCCTTCACTTGCCATCTTACATGGCTTCTTCTATGCATGCATGCATTCCTTTATCACACAAATGCTTACTGAGTGCCAGCTATGTATCAGGCACCATAACCATCCTAAGTGGTTAGGATTTAGATGCATCAGTGAGCAAAATTGCCAAAGATACCTGGATTTGAACAGCTGATATTCAGGCTAGAGTAAACAGAGAATAAACAACAGGTATGATAAACAAGTAAATCATAATTATTAAGAAGGTAAAAAAATTCTATGGAAATTCCCTGGCAGTCCAGTGGTTAGTACTTGGCACTCTCACTGATGGGGCCCTGGGTTCAATCTCTGGTCAGGGACTTGTTGAATACCTCTGAATTAGCTGTTGATTTTTAAAGAAAATATCACCCACAAGCCACACAACGCAGCCAAAAAAAAAACACACTATGGATTTATATATATATAAGGGAAAAGTATAAGTAGGAGAAGGAGTGCTGAGGGAGGGGGGAAGCAGATGGAATTAATAAATCTGGATGTTCAACGCAGGTCACTGAAAATGAGACATTTGAATAAAATACAGAAGAAAATAAGGATGTTAGCCACAGGAAGAGCTGGGACCGTATCCGTGAGGAGGGAGCTTGCCTGGAATGCAAGAAAAGGCATATAGGCCAGTGAATCTGGGGTTGAGTTAGCTTACCAGGGTACTAAAAGAAAAAGCCAGAGGGGTAGGAGTGCAAATCTACAGACCAATGAGTGAAATGGGGACAAATGCACAGATTTATCAAAGGAATGAAGTTATCTGAGTTATATATTTAAGGGATCATGTAGGCTTCTATGTAATTCTTTGGGGAAAGGAAGGCAGGTAGAAGCAGTAAGGTATGAGGAGCTAGGAAGTTACTGACATAATCAAGAAGTCCCATTACCCCCACAAGAAGAGAGATATTTTGGATATAATGGGGAAGATGAAGAATAGTGGTACTGTAAATGTTTGGACAATAAAGCCAAGAAGATTTCTTCTATGAAATTTTCCCAAATTCTATAGATACACACTTCTGTAACACTTGTTTCATATTGCATTATAAAATATATCCCAGCTCTTATTTTTCTAAATATTTTTGTCACAAGTTTGTGTCTTACAAGGGCAAGAAATATCTAATGACTTGTTGAATACCTCTGAATTTGCTTAATATTTTGAAGAAAATATTACCATAGAATATTTTTAGAGCAATTGAAATTAATACTATGTAAACATTTCTGAAACAATGTTTTCAAAAGTATGTGTATACATAGAAACATATATGTATATAAATATATACATACACATGTACATATACATGTTGGGGAAATGTATGTATATATATACATATACACAGATATGTATATACAGATATATATATATATATATATACACACACACACACATACATATATACATGTATACGTGTGTATATATATATATATATACATATACATATTGTTGGGACATATAATTTTTAAAAAATCTCTTCCCAACCTAGAAAACTTCTTCCATATACGTAGAAGAGAAAGAAAACAATTTTACTGTTGAATAAGAATTAAACCAGAATGTGATGTACATCACAGGTAATCTACTAAGAGATTTTAGAGACAATTTTTATATAGCCAAATGGCCAACCATCACATATATGTTCTCAAGATAAATAATAAATAGTCCTCAAGTAAAAGGATTTCACAGCACTATAGGTCACACATAATTCATCTGGTAATTGGAATGACCATCTGTGTTAGGAAATTGGTTTTATCTAAAGGAAAAATAAATTTCTCATATCTTTATGACACTAATGTCATACCTAAGTAGTTTTGCAACTTGGAGAGAGGCATCTACCCAAATTAGGCTCCTTCCTTCTCACAGAAACTTGGAGATAGTGGGGCTAGCTTCCTTGAAGATTACACTTCAAACAGATGGCTCCCAGGTCCTTGAGAAGGCATTCCTGGATCTTAAAACTGGCAATAAGCTTAATTAGCTTTTACAAGATTTATATATATTTCAAAGAGACAGTGAAGAGTTTACACATTTTCTAAAGTAAATGAGCTCAGAAAAAGGAGGGGAGAAGTCTCTTATTTATAACAGGAGAATTAAGCATTTCATTTTTATTTGTATTTGCTCTTGTGGCACACACACAAGCACACACAAACACATAGACCAAAACATAACATTGTGTTACACTAGCTCCTTCAAGAAACAGACACCAAGATAAGATTAAGTGTGCAAAACTTTATTAGAAAAAATGAATGTGAGAAAAAAAGGAAGGAGCTTGGAGAGCCATGATTCTGAGATGCAGGTCTGATCTCAAATGCAGGAGTGAGTGAAAGATGGAAGAAAATTTGGGTGCAAGCATCTTAGACTGATCTCAAGTGCTAAAGAATTGTCATGGAATCTTGGAGTCAAAGTCATTTATGAGGTCACAGGATTTCCTCGGACAGGCCTACCATAATATTCCTACCATGCTCAGGCACTGGCTTGGAATAGCTCATCAGAAATCTAGTTGAGGCACAAACATGGTAATGGATTTCAGAATGCAATAGTTTGGAACGTTGCTCAATGATGTTTGCTGTGGTCAGAGATCTGAGAGGCATATTCTCATGGCCACAGCATTCATATATTCATTTTTCATACCATTTTGGAAAATCCTTTGAACATTTATATATTTTTTAGGCTTGGGAATCTGGATTCCATGATAGAGGTTATTCTCATTGCCAGATTTTTTAATCTGATTAGTCCAAAAAATGATAGTTGAAAGAATACTTGTGCCCTGAAGATATTTAGTTTATCGTTTATGTATGTTATATGTCTACTGAGAAGAGTTACTTGAAAGTCACGATTTATTTATTTATTTATAAAATAAACTTATTTATTTATTTATTTTTGGCTGCGTTGGGTCTTCCTTGCTGCGCACGGGCTTTCTCTAGTTGCGGCGAGTGGGGGCTACTCTTCCTTGCGGTGCGCAGGCTTCTTATTGTGCTGGCTTCTCTTGTTGTGGAGCACAGCCTCTAGGCACGTGGGCTTCAGTAGTTGTGGCACGCAGGCTCAGTAGTTGTGGCTTCAGGCTAAGAGTGCAGACTTAGTAGTTGTGGCATACAGGCTTAGCTGGTCCGCAGCATGTGGGATCTTCGTGGACCAGGGCTCGAACCCGTGTCCCCTGCTTTGACAGGCAGATTCTTAACCACTGTGTCACCAGGGAAGTCTGGAAAGTCACTATTTAGAGTCAAGGAAAGTATCTGCTTTATTGGATGCTGTTGCAGAACAACAGTTTTCTTGATTATCATTTTTTATTCACATTCTTTTTTGCCCAAAACCATCACTTTAAATTTGTTCTACCTGGAAACATAAAGTAAATCTTGAATCTCTTGACAATTACAAAATCCAAAAATCTTTTAAAACTGAATGTATTTGTCAGATTAATGCAAAAATCTTTGGATGGCAAAACCTGACGTGTATTTAATGTGAACCTATTTAGTGTTTTTGTTTATGTCACTTGTCGATATTAATGTTTTGCTACACAAATAGTAATGTGTTTGTGTTAACTTTGCAAATTGTCAACTTGGCTTGACTGACCTATGTTTCCCAGAATTCCCACCAGTGGTTAGGACTCGGCCCTTTCACTGTGTGGGCCCAGGTTTGATCCTTGGTTGGGGAACTAAGATCCCTCATGCTGTGCAGTGCAGCCAAATTAGAAAAAAAAAAAAAAAGAAGAAGAAGAGCAGTTTAAAAGAAAAAAATGGATGAGCCACCAAAGGTGTTTCTCCACAGGATTTGAAGGGCAGAAGTGAAGCAGCAGCCGTTTTGTTTTTGTACTCAAGAGGTCAGGACAGAGACTATTTGTTGACTTTCCTCATTGGCCTGTGGCAGCTGCCTGGCCTGAAATTAAATCCACTTTTCCCAGAATCCTCCTTTCGTTTCTCTACTTCTGGGTCATATGTGCATTTATCTATATGATAAAAGATATCAGCTTCTTCTCTAAGATACTCTCTTCATCAAGGATGAAGGCCGTGTGAACTGACTTTGGTTCCAGTCTATTCTCATGGGTTCTTCTTCCGTTTGTGGGTTCCAGCTTATCCTGGCTTTCACTCACGTTACATTCATTTTTAATTCCTAACTGCCTGCCTTGTGAACTTTAAGCACATATAAAATAGGAAAGTATCACACTGTTGAAACAGCTCACAGAATTGTGTGAGGTCAAATCTCTGAAACAAATTCCTGCAAATATGTATGCATTTAAGTAGCAACACAAGTGATTCTATTTCTCTGATTGAACACTGACCAGTACAGAATTTGGTATCAAGAGTGGTTCCAAAGAAACATAATCTTAATTCATTCTATGTTACCTGTAATTGGGTCTCTGATCTTATTAGATTTAAATATATTAATACCTATGTTTTCAATTTTAATTGAATTGAATTTTATTTTTTTCCCCTCTGGTTGTGTAGATTTTTAAAAAAATTTTATTGTCGTATAGTTGATTTAATGTTGTGTTAGTTTCTGCTGCACAGCAAAGTGAATCAGTTATACACATACATATATCCACTCTTTTTTAGATTCTTTTCTCATATAGGTCATTACAGAATATTGAGAAGAGTTCCCTGTGCTATATAGAAGGTCCTTATTAGTTATCTATTTTATATATAGTAGGGTGTATATGTCAGTTTTAATTTCAGAAGGGACATTTATAGTCCACAATATGCAGAGGCAAAACAGTTCTGTAAGTTATCATTTGTAGATATTGTGAAAATAAATAAAGGTAAACCTCATTTAAAATGGAGTCAGGAAGCCCCTGAAGGGAGAGCTCTCATGCACATACCACTCATTGCAGCCTGCATAACCAGTAGGAAGAAGGAAAATAAGACTTTAACAAGGTCTGTTCGTATAGAATTCTCTGTATAAAGTTTTCTCAGTCTCAACTTCTTAACTTTGATGATAAGAATGTTACTTTTCTTCTGGTACAAGGGAGAACATTTTTCACAAGGGAATTTAATCTCCCGCTTTTAAGAAAAAGAAGGAAATGCCCCAGCAGCATTTCCTGCCCCAGCAGAAACGCACTAACCACCACTTGCAGCCAATAAGAAACTGCTGCAATCTTGAACTCTTGTTCTTCTTCAGTGAAATTTCATTCAAAACAACCCTCCCCAATTTCCTTCCAAAACCTAATAAAAGTAGACCTTCCCTCTGTTTCTTCAGATTTACCTGACTCACCAGCTTGCCTGTCTTGAATTGCAATTCTCTGCTATTTCTGAATAAATCCATTTTGCTGGTAAAATAATGGGCTACTTTATTTCTGTGGTTGATATTATTTGGTAATCAAAAGTGAGAGCCAAAGAAGACCCCAACAACTCCTAGGCACGTGAGCAAACAAATGCTAGTAACCACAAAGCTCATTGAGCTCAGGGCTTTCTCCCTAATCCTGGAGTTTGAGGGTCTCTCCTGGATCTGAGCTCCAGTCTCTTTGCATTTTGAGCTCGCCAGCTTTATTTGGGATCTGTTTTTATGAACCTTCTTGGTAAGTCACTCATTCTGTTCAAAAGAGGGAAAAACATGTGATTTCTGGTATTTTAGAACAGCTGTTGGAAAACAGGACCCATCATAATTAAGGTGTTTTAGGGAATCCAAAGGCAAGATAGGATCCACCTAGTCCTTGGACCAGGATCTTGTGCCTTTCTGAAAAAATGGATGAACTTTTGGATAATTTGGAATTATAATGGCCATTCTGGGGAATCTTTATTTTATATAAAATTTATAAGGGGCACCCTTAAAAAAGAGTATCCCAAACCTCTCAGAGACAATGGAATACATTCTTTGATTGGTACACAGAAGCTTCTAAGACAAAATGACTTACAGCATGCAAATAAAAAATCTTTAGTAAAAAACTTTGGCCATCTGAGCAAGTAAACTTAACTTACTGAATCTGCCAGAAACACAATTTGGATGCAACTATTCCTTTGAGTTTTCTACCTGAGACATGGCTAAAATTATTAAAAACAAAACCTGTAAGATGTATGCGTCTGTCTGTATATTATGTAAGTCTATATGTGTATAAGTATATAATATTTTTCTACCACTAGGTGGCATTGTCAAAATTAATTTGTAAAGAACACTATTTAATTGGCCTAAAGAAACATTAAGTGTTTATATAAATCAAGTATACTCTCAGAAACACAGAAACTAACCCAAATGTTTTTTTGAGTTCATATGATCTGAGGTAATCTTTGAGAAATAAAAGTTAGCTTAAATTTGTTGGTTTAATGAAAAAGGCATGTCTTCAGAGTCATCAATATTGAATATAATGCAAATATACAACTTTTTCTACCTGGGTTTACTGATAAAATTAGGTTGTGCTATTTCTGTCACAGAATTTGTCAACAAGAAAAACAACTTAAGATGATGGTTAACTATTTAATATCTAACCGAAGCATAGTCGCTAAAAACAAGTGTTTTAAAAATTATAAATAAGATAAAAGTTTATACTAAGTTACATTAAATAATGGATATTCATTGAATATCTAAATCATTTCCAGATAGGATGGTATACTGAGATACTGATTGCTAAACATAAATTTGTCTAGTTTTGGCTTTTTAATTTTTGCAGAGACAAGGGCTATTTGGGGCTCTTAATAAACATGTTTTATGCCACATTGAAAAAAGATTATTATGAGGAAGAACATACTTCTAAAAATTTTTTAACGTATTTATAATTTTTCTAATCTACTGCAGGATCCTAATATATGAGAGATAGTTCACAGTTGCCTGCTTCCTAGTTTTCACTGGAAAGCAAAAATTACAAATAATTTAAAAGGTTGAGAAAAGAGCTCAGAATACAAAATAGACCAAAGAGAAAGTGTCAAAACATATAGAGTAATAAGCGTAAATTAACTCCACATAAACTGTATGTACTGATGATGAAAGAATTCAAAGAAAGCAGCTAGTGCCGCTTTGGAAGATGAGAAACAGTGGAACTCCCATGAAAGCATTTTCCTGTGAGAGGATTTACTATAACTTTTCCTGTGAGAGGATTTACTATAACTTCTTGTTTTTCAAACTGTGTTCACATACTACTGGTTAATTATGATACACATATTACCTGTATTTGTCTATATAAATAAATTGATAATATGTATCTTAAATTTTATCTATAATTTATAAATAGATTTGTTATAGATTTATTTACTATCCATATATATAAATAAAAGAGAGCAATTTCATAAGGTGCAAAACAGAATACATACATGGCATACACTAAAAATAGGAAATACATGTCAATTTATGAAACTTTTTTTGGTTAGTGTGTGATCTTTTTTTTTTTAACATCTTTATTGGAGTATAATTGCTTTACAATGGTGTGTTATTTTCTGTTTTATAACAAAGTGAATCAGCTATACATATACATATATCCCCATATCTCCTCCCTCTTGCGTCTCCCTCCCACCCTCCCTATCCCACCCCTCTACGTGGTCACAAAGCACTGAGCTGATCTCCCTGTGCTATGTGGCTGCTTCCCCCTACCTATTTTACATTTGGTAGTGTATATATGTCCATGCCACTCTCTCACTTCGTCCCAGCTTACCCTTCCCCCTCCCCATGTCCTCAAGTCCATTCTCTAGTAGGTCTGCGTCTTTATTCCTGTCTTGCCCCTAGGTTCTTCATGACCTTTTTTTTAGATTCCATATATATGTGTTAGCATACGGTATTTGTTTTTCTCTTTCTGACTTACTTCACTCTGTATGACAGATTCTAGGTACATCCACTTCACTACAAATAACTCAATTTCATTTCTTTTTATGGCTGAGTAATATTCCATTGTATATATGTGCCACATCTTCTTTATCCATTCATCTGTTGATGGACACTTAGGTTGCTTCCATGTCCTGGCTATTGTAAATAGAGCTGCAATGAACACTGTGGTACATGACTCTTTTTGAATTATGGTTTTCTCTGGGTATATGCCTGGTAGTGGGATTGCTGGGTCGTATGGTAGTTCTATTTTTAGTTTTTTAAGGAACCTCCATACTGTTCTCCATAGTGGCTGTATCAGTTTACATTCCCACCAACAGTGCAAGAGGGTAAACTTTTATTTTTGTTACTTAGATGGTTTTATATATGTAAGTATATATACACATATGTATGTATGTATATACATAATATACACTATGTTTCTTACTAAGGAATGATTCAGCATGATTGAAAGCTACTGCTCTTCTACCACAATGAACTGAGCCACAAAATGGTTTGTGCAGCCAGCTGAAAAGGTCAGTTCAAAAACAACCACCCTTTCTGCCCTGTTCAAACTCAGTGATAATTCCTCAAGGTCAGACTGCAATAATTGTTTAATATGCTCATACCTGTTACCTGATCTTTTCAGATTTGTAGCCAGGCAGCAACCTTTGTATAAAAGAAATTCTCCCATTTCTTATAATTACTTGCAAGGCTGGGAATTCTGGTAGTGGTTTCCCAGATTTATAGATCTGCCATCAATTTGGAAGTTGTCTTCCCATTTTTCAAATCTTTATTCTGTCTACTCAACTTAGGACAACGCTCTTCGGCAGTAATGTGGGGATCCTGTTGCCTCTGTCTGTTCATTCATTCACTCTATCAGAGCAATGTCAGGATGAAACTGTAGACAGAGGTAAGACAGTGAATCTCATACTGTAATTTCCAAAAGTATATGCTTTATTTTAACTATATTATGTAGAAGGAATTTACATTCATTTAATATAGTGAATAGACAGTTATTCTCTCCTATAAGAGTAAATCTGTAATTATTCTATAACAACTACCTCGCATCATTTCTTTCCTAGATAAGCTTTGTAAGTTTTTGAAATTGAGAAGATAACATTTGAACTAATGAAATTGAAATTGTCAGCAAAAAAAAGGAGGAAAAAATTTTAAATACAAACCTGATTTGTAAAAGAGCTAAAAGGTTTTTGTTTTGTTTGTTTGCTTTTACAAAACTACTAGAAATAATAAGGATGAAAGAAAATGACTGTATATGAAAAGTAGGATATGAGTTTTCAGTGAAAGAAGGTATAAATAATGGAGATGCATTTTTGATACGGGAAAAAAAATTTGTCCTAAAATAAAATGATTGCTCCAGAATAAGAAAAGAAAAAAAGATAGGACAAAAGCTAAATGGATATAGAAAGTTGTAGAAGGTTTGTGGAAAAAGAATCCTGGGAAGGGAATTTTATGTATGATCAAGCTGAATAAGATTGAACAAATTGGTTATAAGGGTTTTTAAATTAACCTTTAAGATCAATAGTGTACTTAGATAAAACCGGAACTTAATTTTCTTTCATCTGCTAAAGAACAAAGTTTCGTTGGACTATTATTGGTCTGCTCCTGATATAAGAAAATCTTATGAAAGATTTTTCCCTACCTTTATAAGTAATCTGCTTAAAAGCAAAGATTTTATGTTTTACCAACTGTGCCTCACACTGTTTACACAGGTCTTTGATTACTTAAGGAAACTAGTCATCTTGATAATAAAAGAGCTAAGTTTTGCTCTACATTTCTGTGGAGCAACCTTCTATGTTTTCCTGTGAAGTCTTTAATTGTTGTTTTGGTCACCTAGATAACTAAGGATAGTTTCACAATGACTTATGATCCTATTTGACTAGGTGTTTTGAAACCTTTTGGTATTTGACAAATACCTCCCCCCCAAAAAAAATCAAGTTGTAAATGAAGTCTTTTTGACCTCAAACTAACTTTGGGATGTTCCAGAGGGCCTCTGGAACATCTCAAAAGATGTGTTCTCTCTCCTTATAAAAGGAGAGATGTTACACTAATTAGGCTTAATTGATTTGTTAAGTTATGTGGGAAACATTGTCAAGTAAGTGATGCTAAACCTTTATTAGATTATATTTGTGTGGACATGTTATTAATATAAGTATTCCAGAATTGTATGAAAGTCCTAGAAATCTGATATGTTCTATTATCACTTGTAATTCTAGTTATTATCTTAAAGTGTTATGTGTCACAGAAATAACCAAATTTCTTCATAAATTGCAATTCTCATCAGATCTTTAACTGTGGCTATTTTAAAATTATTTGTTCCTTACAGTTATTGTTTTACTCTGATGCTTTTACGAAAGTGTCCTTGCACAAGTGCTTCATCTACAGAGAAATTCATGGAAAGGGCTCTGACAGGTATTCTGGAATAGAGCTTTCTGATAACTTTTCTAATCATACCACTGAACTAGGTAAAAATTTTTGGAACTCTCATGGAGAAACTGATGGCTTCATAAAACTTCCAACAAAAGATTGAAATCAACAAGAATTAGTTACATGGGACTAAATAAACTGAGGAAGATGGTTATAATTTCTTGTATGACTTTTTATTTGAAATTGCTGATTTTTTTAATGTTTTGATTTATCAGATTTAAGAAAGCTTTTTCTCTTAAGCTATCTATGACTTTCAGCAATTTGATAAAATGTACCTTTGTAAACAAAGATGAAGCATTTACTTTTTCTCTCTGCCTGATCCCTTCAATATTCAGAAACTGTCAATGAGTATTTTTCTTTTAATGTCAATACAGTTGTTTGCATGAGTTTAATAAGAAGCTGTTCTCCTTGAAACAGGAAACAATTGGAAATATTGGCTATATTATCAAGTCTTTGACTGGAATGTCATATTTGAGAAAGCTATACATACACTCAGATACGACCAATTTTAAGAAACTGCCTGGAAAAATCACTCTAGTATCTTGCTTACAAGATTCCAGGAAAGTATTCTTTAAAAGAGCTTATGTGGTCACTTACTATTCTTGCTGCATTTGGGTCAATAATCAGGCCCAAATTAATTCAAATTACTTCTACTATGATTACCTTTGACAAAAGGAGGAATAATTATGGAGAGAAAAATTGTTTGCACGTTTGTAAATATTAGATTCTTGTCCTGTTAATTGTCTTTAAGGTTTTGTTATACATCTGTAAGCTGAACTAGACCCTAAGCTTTTCGGTTTCCTCAGGTATCTGACTACAGATTCCCAAACTAAACAGTTCCCCATTTTCTCACACCTTTCTGTTTTGGAATCAATAAGAAAAAATGCTGCCCTATATCTCCTTGGAAGGGACTATACAAGGTCCTCCTCACTACCCAGATGGCACCCAAACATCAGAGACTCAAGCCTTAGATACACAGTATATAGCTAAAGAAGGCTCCATCTGATATACAGTCCTATGTGCACTGGGAACCTTCAAATCAAATTTACCGGGAATCGAAGCACATGACCGCTGAATGAGATAGCTCTCTCAATATGACCTTACCAGGCCTGTTTACTTTTTTCCCATGGTTACTTCCTACCCTAGTCTCTCTCCCTCCTTTTCTCAGACAGACAATGCTCTCATTTGTATTTCTCAATCTATTACAAAAGGATACTTATCTAATTGTTGGGTTTGCCACCAGAAACTCCCATCCATTAACAACAGTGGTGACCCTTCAGTCCACCCTGTAATAAATTTTTTCACTTGTCTCAAGTGCTTCCTAATTTCACCCAGCATCCCCTTGATATCAGCTACAAAGTAAAGCTTTTGAAACCTCCCATCGATCCACCCCATTAAGCCTCCACAGCCCCTTAAATGGGAAATACTAAGGGAATATATGACTCTGAGTTTGCCTCCACAGGGAGAGCCTTTCTCCTTTGGGTCAGAATAAGTGCCAGTGAACACATGATCAGAAATCTCTTTTTGACAGCAGGAGAGCTGGACGATTCCAGAGCCAAAGCAGTAGCAGCCCAACAACAATCACTTAATTCATTGGCTAAAGTAGTTTTGGACAATTGTGTAGCCCTTGATTACCTACTTGCTGAACAAGAAGGCATTTATACAATAGCAAATACCACAAGTTGCACACGAATAAATATCTCTGGAGAGGTAAAAATTTAATTACACATGATAAAGAAACAAGCACAATACAAATTGGACTAGTCATGTTAATTTTAATTCTGCTTTGCATAATTATTTTTAAGTTCTGTACCTGTTGCCTGTCTATCCTTTGTAGAAATGACATACTCATTAGATTGATGCTAGCTTCACACTTCTGAGATGATCTCCAATGTTTATGACCTTGAAAGGATATAGACTTTAAATGGGAAACAGCTGAAAGTTCTCCCTCCTGTCCCTCCTTGTTACTAAAATGGTTTCAAATCACAATGCGCTTTCCCTCAGATGGGAGACATGAAAACCAAGAAAGGTCATTCCTGGCACCAAGGGATAAAACCCACTAAATATGTACAACCTAACTCTTGACAAGCAATGCTTTCCAGGAAAAAGCTTGATAAAAAAGGGAAAATGTGAAAATAAATAAAGGAAAACCTCATTTAAAATGGAGTCAGGAAACCCCTGAAGGGAGAGCTCTCATGCACATACCACTCATTGCAGGCTGCATAACCAGCAGGAAGAAGGAAGATAAGAAGAGTTAACACCTATCCTTCTGAAACTACTCCAAAAAATTGTAGAGGAAGGAACACTTCTGAATATATTTTATGAGGCCACCATCACCCTGATGCCGAAACCAGACACAGATATCTCAAAAAAAAAAAATTACAGGCCAATATCACTGATGAACAGAGATGCACAAATCCTCAACAAAATACTGGCAAACCGAATGCAACAAGACATTAAAAGGCTCATACACTATGATCAAGTGGGATTTATCCCAGGGATGCAAGGATTTTTCAATATCCACAAATCAATCAATGTGATACACCACATTAACAAACTGAAGAATAAAAACTATATGATGATCTCAATAGAGGCAGAAAAAGCTTTTGATAAAAATTCAACATCCATTTATGATAAAAAAATCTTCAGAGAGTGGGCATAGAGGAAAAATATCCTGACATAATAAAGGTCATATATGACAAACCCATAGCTAACATCATACTCAATGGTGAAAAGCTGAAAACATTTCCTCTAAGATCAGGAACAAGACAAAGTTGCTCAGTCTCACCACTTTTATTCAACATAGTTTTGGAAGACCTAGTCACAGCAATCAGAGGAAAAGAAGAAATAAAAGGAATCTGAATTGGAAAAGAAGTAAAACTGTCACTGTTTGCAGATGCCATGATGCTGTACATAGAAAATTCTAAAGATGCTACCAGAAAACTACTAGAGCTCATCAATGAATTCAGTAAAGTTGCTGGATACAAAATTAATATACAGATATCTGTTGCATTTCTATACAATAATAACAAAATATCAGAAAGAGAAATTAAGGAAACAATCCCGTTTACCATAACATCAAAAATAATAAAATATCTAAGAATAAACCTACCTAGGGAGGCAAAAGATCTGTACTCTGAAAACTAAAAGACAATGATGAAAGAAATTGAAGATGACACAAACAGATGGAAAGATATGTCATGTTTTTGGACTGGAAGAGTCAATATTGTTAAAATGACCAAAGTACCCAAGGCAACCTACAGTGCAATCTACAAGGCAATCTACAATGCAATCCCTATTGAATTACCAATGGCATTTTTCACATAACTAAAACAAAAAAATTGAAAATTTATATGGAAACACAAAAGACCCCGAATAGTCAAAAAACTCTTGAGAAAGAAGAACGAAGTTGGAAGAATCAGGCTCCCTGACTTCCAACTATACTACAAAGCTACGGTCATCAAAACAGTGTGGTACTGGCACAAAAACAGACATATAGATCAATGGAACAGGAGAGAAAGCCCACAAATAAACCCATGCACTTACAGTCAATTAATCTATGACAGAGGAGGCAAGACTATACAATGGAGAAAAGACAGTCTCTTCAATAAGTGGTGCTGGGAAAACTGGACAGTGGAATCTAAAATATGACACAAATGAACATATCCACAAAACAGGAACAAACTTGTGAGAACAGACTTGTGATTACCAAGGGGGAGAGGGGTGGGGGAGGGAAGGATTGGGAGTTTGGGATTAGCAGACGCAAACTATTATATATAGGATGGATAAACAACAAGGTCCTACTGTATAGCACGGGAAACTATATCCAATATCCTGTGATAAACTATAATGGAAAAGAATATGAAAAAGAATATATATATGTATAACTGAATCACTTTGCTGTACATCAGAAATTCACACATTGTAAATCAACTATACTTCAATAAAATTTAAAAAATTAAAATAAAAGATGCCTTCTTCTGTATTTCCTTAGCCCTAGAGTCAAAAGAGACTTTTGCTTTTGAGTGGCAGAACCCTACACGCAATAAAAACAACAATACTGCTGGACAGTCCTGCCCCAAGGTTTCAAAAATTCCCCTACCATCTTTGGGGAAACTTTAGCTAAAGACCTAAAAGAGGTACATCTGGAAGAGGGAGCCCTCCATCAGTATGTAGATGGCATCCTGATCGTCAGCCTTACTAAGGAGGTCTTTGACAAAAATGCTATAACTGCTCTGAAACACCTAGCCCATAAAGGATCTAAGGTGTCCAAGAAAAAGGCTCAAATATCACAGACTTGGGTGACCTACCTAGGCTTCATTCTCACAGAAGGTCAGAGAAGCCTATCCCAGAAAAGAGAAGAAGCCATTTGTAGCCTCACCCCTCCTAAAACTAGAAGACAGCTTAGAGGTTTCTTGGGGATAGCCAGGTTTTGCCATATCTGGATCCCTAAGTATGGTATAATAGCTAGGCCTCTATATGAAAAGTTGAAAAGGAAGGATGATGATCCTTTTGAATGGAATTCAGAAGGCAAAGGGGCCTTTCAAGAATTCAAAAAGCAATTATTTCAGGCCCCTGCCCTGGTCCTCCCAGATTTAGCTAAACCCTTTGACCTTTACATTCATCAGAGAAGGGGAATCGCCCATGGAATATTAGCTCAAAAACTGGGACCTCTTAACTTGGGTGGTGTTTGTTTTTCTAAACAGTTAGCTTGAACCACTAAGGGATGGCCTCCTTGCCTACGAGAAGTAGCTGTTACTACAACCCTGCTAAAGGAGGCTGAAAAGTTAATGTTTGGTCAGCCAGTCACTATATGGACTCCCCACCAGGTTCGAGTAAGTTCTAAGGGAGCAGAAGGCCATCCCCTGGAAGGTCTATTCAAGTTCAGACTATGCTTATAGACAACCCAGTGGCTACAATAAAAATATGTCACATGAGAAATCCTGCCACCCTGCTACCCATGGAAACAGAGCCCCTGGAGCATGACTGTATAGAAACCACAGACATGATCTATTCCAGTTGCCCAAACTAGGAAGCGAGCCTCTCCTGAATGCCAAAGAACAATGGTTCACAGATGGGAGCAGTTTTATGAGAGAGGAAAAAAGGTTGGTGGGATACATAGTGACCTCCCAGACCCAAGTCACAGAGGCAAGAAGCCTAACCCAGGGGACTTCTGCCCAAAAGGCAGAGCTGATAGCCCTCATCTGATCAGAGGTCTCATCTCTGGACCAAGAAAATCTTAAATGTTTACACAGGTTTCTCGGTATGCCTATGCCACCTTACACATATACTGGGTTATTTGGAAGAAAAGAGGTATGCTTACTGAAGAGAATAAACAGGTATAACATGGCTTAAGCATGGCTTAAGCTTAAGTTTAAGCTCTTAGATGCAGCACAGCAAAAAAAAGGTGGCGGTGATTCATTGTAGGAGTCTCAAAAGGGGGATGCAGAGTTATTAAAGGGAAAAAACAAGGCAGAAGCAACTGCCAAAAAAGTGGCCCTAGAACCAGTCAGTAACTTGTCAACTACCCTCATACCTCGAAGGCTGGATCCATTCAATTATTCCCCAATCTACACAAAGGAAGAATTAGACAAAGCCCCCAAAGGCCATGGATGGCTCGTTAAGAACATGGGCCATGATTCTTCCCCCAAACTGAAGCTTGTCAAACCATCAGGGAAGCTCATCAAGGAACTCAGTATAGGAGGCAAGCCCTTAACAACTGGTTAGCTGAGGTCATCGTAACTCCTGTCATGAAAAGTATAATTAGTTGCATAGTTGAGACGTGCTTCATCTGCATAATGACCAACTCCAACACCAGACCCCCACCCCCACCCCCTCAGAAGCTCTCAGATAAGGCCCATTCAAACCAGAGGGACATATCCTGGAGAAGGTTGGCAGACAGATTTCACCATCATGCTGAGAGTACCAGTCAATTTCAGGTATCTCTTGGTGCTAGTAGACACATTTTCTGGGTGGATAGAAGCATTCCCTGCTAGAACTGAAATGGCAGCTGAAGTGGCTAAGGCATTAAAAGAAGTGGCTAAGCCTTAAAAGAAATAATTTCCAGGTTTGAGCTCCTAGAGTCCCTACAAAATGATAATGGTCCAGCATTTGTGTCTCAAGTGATGAAAGAGATAATGAGTATCCTGGGAATAAAATGGAACTTTCACTCAGCCTGAAGACCCCAAACATCAGGGAACGTAGGGCAATGCAATGAGATCTTCAAATGGGCCTTAGCCAAGCTATGTTAGGAACTTCAAGAAAATTGGATTAAGTTGCTTCCAATTGCCCTAATCTGCATGCAGTTAGCCCCAAGAGATAAGTTAAATCTAAGTGAATTTGAACTCATGTATGGTAGACCCATTCCCCAAGCCTAAGGGACACCTTAGCCCCCTTGAACCCCCTATACCTCAAGTATGCCTACCAGGTAGGTGAAACCATGAAAGCTCTCATAGAATATGGTAACTTAGTGCTGCCTGCACCCACTGACCTGGCCCAACACCCCTTCTGGCCAGGAGACTGGGTGTACCAAAAAAACCTGGAAAACTGGCAGCCCACAATCAGTTCACTCCTAAGTGGAACGGACCACACTTCGCGATCCTAACCACCCATTCTGCCCTGGAATTGCAGGGGATTATTCCATGGGCACATCACACTCAAGTGAAGGGGGCCCCTGAGCCCCAAACTCCAGAGTGACAACGTGGGGCAATGGACTCCCTTGACTACTCATGTGAACCTCTCTCTGGCCTGAAGCTTCTTTTCCAAAAAACAACAAAAGTGTCACCAGAGATATTCAGTCCTTGGCAGTGAGCCTCAACATCAGGGCATACTTTTGCCTACAGGCAAAAGATCTAGATACCCTCATTTTTAAGAAAAATTTGACATATGACCATTATTCTCTTGCTAGTATTTGGGCTATGTGTCTTAAATTGTCTGGTGTCCTTTGTCTCCAAAAGGTTAGACAAATGGTAGTCCCTCAGGGGTAAGAACAGTTAGGGCTGAGGCCTGGTGACAATCAAACATATCTAAAAGTAGCTGGAGAGAAGTTCTGCTTCTCTACCCGAGGTTATGAGGACGCCCCAGATCAGCAAGAAGCAGATACAGACGACAGACTTCGCTCCCTCAGAGCTCCTCAAGAATGAGGAGCAGGACAAAAGACACAGGAGGGACTTTTCACCAACAAAGCCCATTAAAATTCCTGGGAAATAAAAATAGAATCTGGGTAATAAAATCTAACCTTTTTTTTTTTTCCTTTTCCTTTGTGCTTCATCCAGTTTTACTTGCTCATAGGGGGCCACATGCGGAGGCCTCACACCTGGCACCTCAGACAGGGTTCCTAGTGTGAAACGACTATGCTGACACGTCAGCTCAGGCCGGGACCTTGTACAAAAGTGCTGAGCACAGCACGGCAATTCAAGATGGCGGTGGCAGGCCACGTCAGAGACGCCGTGCTGGCACCGCCACGTGGAATGTGAGCAGTGCAGCGGTGCCCATCAGGAGAGAACTCCGCTCCCTCCTCTCCCCTCTGACAAGAACCCTGTAAAGCAGCCTGCTCACAGCCTTTCGGGGAGAGTGTGTCCTCTAGAGCTCAGGCTTGCACCTCTCCACTCTTTGATCAAAGAATAAAGCTTTCCTTCTGAACCAAACTCTTTCTCATTCTATTGGTTCTAAAGACACCAAGCAGGAGGACACTTTTTGGGGCCTGACTCAAAAGGGTTGGTAACAATCGCACTTATTTGCTCTTGCACTTATACCATCACCATGAGAAGAACATGGCTGGGCTAGCAGCCTGATCTCTCCCGGTATGGATGGATCCTCCTCGGAATAAAGACATGTGGAATGAGACATGTGGATGAAAGAGACATCCAGGATCACCCTAGATCAGGTGACCTAAGCCAGCTGTAAGTATGAAAATTATCTTAACCAAAATCATCAGAGCTGCCCAGCTGAGTTCAGACTAGATCAGTAGACTCTCCACCTATCAGCAGAGGCATGAAAAATGACTATTTAATGTTGTATGCCACTGAGATTTTGAGGTGATTTGTTATAAAGCAAAAGCTAATGAGTTCAGCAACATTTAATGACCAAAATTAGTGGAGTAACATCTACAGCATTCTCATGGGAATAAAGAAATTAATATCCAAGCTATTTGTCTTTTACATAAAATCACTACAGACAAATTACTTGAACATGCAATATCAAAGAGAATATTGTTAATATGAGACTTCTAAGAAAAGACAAAAGGAGTATTTCTTGTCATTCAAGTAAAACTTTGGAAATTTTAGCAAAATAAATGCCACAGGTTATTTAATATATTTAATTAAAGATCCTAGGTTCTCTTTTAGTTTTTTAAGGAACCTCCATACTGTTTTCCACAGTAGTTGTATCAATTTACATTCCCACCAACAGTGCAGGAGGGTTCCTTTTTTACCACACCCTTTCCAACATTTATTGTTTCTAGATTTTTTGATAATAGCTATTCTGATCAGTGTGAGGTGATACTTCATTGTAGTTTTGATTTGCATCTCTCTAATGATTACTGATGTTGAGCATCTTTTCATGTGCCTCTTGTCCATCTGTATGTCTTTCTTGGTGAAATGTCTATTTAGGTCTTCCTCCCACTTTTTAACTGGATTGTTTGTTTTTTTGATATTGAGTACCATGAGCTGTTTGTATATTTTGGAGATTAATCCTTTATCTGTTGTCTCATTTGTAAATATTTTCTCCCATTCTGAGGGTTGTCTTTTTATCTTGTTTATGGTTTCCTTTGCCGTACAAAAGCTTTTAAGTTCAAGTCCCATTCCAAATGTAGAATAGTTGGCTGGTGGGAAGCAGCAGCATAGCACAGGGAGATCGGCTCAGTGCTTTGCGATGACCTAGAGGGGTGGGATAGGGATGATGGGAGAGAGAGGTCCAAGAGGGAGGGGATATGGGGACATGTGTATGCATATGGCTGATTCGCTTTGTTGTGCAACAGAAACTAACACAGTATTGTGAAGCAATTATACTCCAATAAAGATCTATTAAAAAAAAAAAGATCTTAGGTTCTAAAACCAAAATGGGATAGGATGAAAGAATGAAATGCATACATTACAAATACTGACAATGTGGAAATGATATGTCTAAAAGAAAGAGGGAGAAAAATAAGAAAAATATATAGGAAAAAATAAAAATGCTTAATGCATGTCTCATTTATAATAACTGAGTCAAAGCTGACAAAACAAGTAGTAGAAATCTAAACTTATTCACGAATACAGAAGTAAACTCTAAGAAATATAATACTAGCGGCAAAAATTAGGAGACGAAGCTAATTTTATTTTTCTTGTAGCAAGGATCTGATAGCTACTGTAAATAAAAAGGAAGAAAGTAGATCTATAAAATCCTAAGTCTAAAGTTATGGAAGACATCTCTCTTGCCCTGTCTCACACTTTCTGAGCCTATATTTTACTCTAATTATTGCTATGACAACTAGTTTAATGCCGTTGTAACCAGATAGGGCCTTTTCCTCAGTTTTACAACTATTTCTTTCTTTCTGTTCCAGCACTGTCTCTGAAATCTACAGTTGTGTTGTGATTTTTTGTTAAACTAACATTTATTAAGTAGAACCCTGAGGTGGTGGAGGGTGAGCCAAGTTTCAATACAAGGGAAAGTAAAATAGAGAAGGTTATTACTCACAGGTCCTGGAGGAGGTCCATGGCCTCAAAGGACCACACAGAAGGTAAAGGCAGGGTGCCGACAGAGAGCTAGCAGCTGTACCTAAGGCACACATCTTTATTAGGATCCCTATTAGGTGGAGTGATTTGGAGTTTTCTGACTAAGAGTGAATTGGTTAATTCAAGCCCCAAAGAGTGGGGTTTTGGTAAGCTCAGTGGGGGTCTTTTTTTTTTTTTTTAAGTATCTGTTGGGTGTTTTCAAGAACGTTCAGAAAGGAACATTGACAGTTACTTGTGTTTTAATTCACATTCATGTTTTAAACTTAAACTAGATATTCTTGTAGATCTTTTTATCTCAAATCTATTTTGTGAGTGAGGGTCTTCTTTAAGGGGTGCACAAGAGGAAGGAGTCAGAAGGCAGGAGAGACTGTTTATCACCAGGTGTGCTGGGGAACTCACATCAGGAATTTACATTTACTTATGGCTCTGCCAACTGTGATCTAGGGAATGTGGGAAAGTCCCACATTCCCATTCAAGGCCCCTGCATTACTCTTGGCCACACAGAGTGGACGCCAAGGCAACAATATTATAGAGTAGTTTAACTAAACTCTAAACAGGTTGGGACTCCTGAGAAGTCACAGGACTCTCACTCATTGAAAATCTGGAAGTGTTCAGAGGTTAACAGTTAGCACACCCGGAAGCAACTGCTTGACCAGTAGGGTTTGAGTGTTACTAGATGTATCTTCAGAACACCCTGGAGGAACTGAGCATCACTGCCCATTGCTGTGTGTATTCTTCCCGTCACTCCTTGTTTCACTCTTCCCAAACCCCCACTCTTGTTCCCTAGGATCAATTTCCAAAACAAATCTGCATGGGAAGCCCTTGTTTTATATGCCAATTTCTGATGGGAATCTAGGCTTAAAAAAATCAAAAGATAAGCACTAAGACAAATATATAAATATGAAAATTTTGTGATTATATAGGGAAAAATGTGACAGTTGCTGTTTATGCTACTGTGGTTTGTTACCTACTTTTGTAATTGAAGGAAATGCTAAATTTAAGGTCAAGGTTAAGAAAAACTAAAAATATTTTACTCCCATCCAACTTCATGGACTCACTGAATTCCATCTGTGGAACTCTAAGTTAAAAACTCCTGGTATAATAACTATTTGATTTTCATAACAAACCAACTCATGAGTTGATATAAACTTTAATACTATTAAAGAACTTAACATTGCTCACTCTAAGGCAATTTTTATTATGTAGGTAATTTTTAAAGGACTCTGGTTCATCTTTTTAATAACATTGATCATATATACAAAGTGCATCTACGTATTTTCTTAAGTATATACGACTTTGAAATTTACATAGGACAGGTTTTGCTGTTCATTATTTACAGAGGGAGGAAAAGGCAGCAAATGAATTCAACACTTGTCTAAAATGACTTGTCTAATAAGTGCAGGAAGCTGGCATAGACCCAGGTTAGCAGAAAAATTCCTTGCCATAGGTGGGTACAGCACGCTATGGCGTTTTCATATCTGGTATAATATCCTAGATAACCCACTTAACTATATATACTCTTTGAACCTTATTTACAAATTGAAGATGATATAATCCTTTTACAAAATCATGTTGTAAAGATTAAATGAAAAAAATCATTTATCAGAGTGTTTTTATTTATGCAAGACTTCTGAGAGTATAGAGGTGGTCACTGTTTTAAAGAAAAGATTTTATTGGTGAGATGAGAAACCTTTACATGAAGCAAATGGAGGACTGGAATTTGTATAGACACTGAATGTGAAAAATGTGAATAGCTCATTAAATAGCTAGTCATAGTCAAGTCTAGACAAAGGAAACTATCTCCACCTTCTCCCCAAAGAACTAAAGTAGCCTAGAGAATGTCCTTACTGGAGAAAGTTAGATAATCCCTGCTCCAAATAAAGAGAGGAATGGGAAAAATGGGCTGACAATGCAGGCTGAGTTCCCCCACATTCACCAGTCAGAAAAGTTGTTCCTTCTCCTCTAAAAAAGATGCCCTGAATGGAATACTCTTCAAGTTAGGAAAATGCAGAATTGGGGAATAAGCACGCCATCTATTAAAAAATGGGAATTTTCAAGTCACTTCACATATGTAAGAATCAGATCAGCATTACAAAGTGAAGTAAAACATACTAATATATATTAAATAGCCGAATGAAACAGGAAATGAGACACAAGAGGAAGAATTGGTAGAACATTAGTATCATAAACCAAGATCAAAGCAAAACTCAAGTTCATTATTTCAATCCAGTCATGGGTAGAAGAGGAAGATAGGGAGGACTTAAAGAAAGAGGTAAACTTGACATACAGAGGACATATAAACTATTAGTGTGATGGTGAGTTCCTAAATGATGATAAAATAAACGTCCTGATGGAACAGTAATTTCACTGTAGTCTGAGCAGGGCAGTGATTTTAGCATGCAAGAGAAATTAGAAAACATAGAATCTGGACAATGCAGTTAATGAACTAGGAATTTATACATGAGATTACAAATGTCACAAACCCAACCTCTGATAGTTTACAACACAAGAGCCAGATCAGATAAACAGCAAAGTCGAGTTGATTCAGAGTCAGTGAAGTATAAAGAAAGGCTCCTTTCCAAGAGCCAGAATTTTGACCATATTTTTGTAGAGCTAGGGTTTTGTTTAAAGAGTTAAATTGGTATCCTTTGTAAGATAGGGCAAGGAGAAGAAAACAAGCATCTTTGACACTAAATAACACATTTATATTTTAAAATCAAAGAACTTCAGGTTTGGAAATGTCTTTAAAGGGCATATTCAATTCTTGCATTATGCAGGACTGACTCCAAGTTAAAAGAACATCATTGTGAATTGAAGTCTAGAGAAGGCATGAAATGAGTTCTTAAAAATAAAAACCTTTGGCTACATTAAAATAGCTTTTGAGTTATTTTTATATCCTGACTTAGCCAAAGAACTTCCAACATCAATAGATATAAAGGACTCAGGTTGCCATCTAACATTTTTCCCAATTGAATCTGCAATGATAAATTTCCTTTTGATAAAAAGTTAAGATACTTTCTTAGATATGCTCCATTCTTCATAAGGTATAACTTACTAATCATTTAAATAGAACAACATTCCCATCAATCCATGTCATTTTAAAAAATGAATTATGTCAGCTGCTCTCAGTAAAAGGGACATTTTACTCAAATTTGTGTTTTTATATATAGGCAAAGTAAAATGAACAAGGCTCAATTATATCTATGCAATCCATTTTCCTTAAAGTGGAGGATTATGAAGGAAATGAATGTCTAGTCATATAATATCTTTTATGTTCTGTATTCAGAACAGTAGAACAAAGACTTAATAACATTATAATGGTTGATTAATTGCAATTATTTGATATTTTCATACAAGCACTATTCAAAAGCAGAGTATAAAGAGAAGCCGGAATTTCTTGGGTTATTATGTTATTCATTGTGATATAATAAATATTGATAATAAATGTGTTCTTTGTCCCTAGTTCCTGACACAGAGCTTCAAAATCCCTTGGAATTTCCTAAGTGATAGGAGTTCTTTTGTTTTTCATAATGAGCCCCTTTAGATCATACTTGAATTTATGCTAAGAGATGACTCATGGTGAAACTTAGTTTCAATAGTTTTGAGGGAAAGGTTGGCCATGCCAGAAAGACCAAGCACTTCATTAGAGGGTTGAAACTTTCACTTTTATTCCTCAAACTGTAAATAGGGGAGTGGGACTAGAGATTAAGTTCAATCACATGGTCAATGATTTCATCAATCATTTCTAATTAATGAAACCCAAATAAAATCTCTGAATACTGAAGCTCAGTAGGTTCTGGCTTGCTGAACACATTGATGTGCTGGGAGGGTGGCATACCTGGATGCTACAAGCAGAGGGGATGGGAGTTCTGCACCACCTTCCTCCCTTGAGACCTTGCCTTACTGATTTCTTCCATTTGGGTGTTCCTGAGTGTATCCTTTATAATAAAACGATAGTCATAAGTGTAGCACTTTTAGTGAATTTTTTCTAGTAAATTTTATCACCTGAAGCAGGGTCATGGGAATCCAAGAATTTGTAGTCTAAAGTAAGTGTAGTCTTGTTGGATGCTTTGCCATTTAACTTGTAGGACCTGACACTAACTCCAAGGTATTTAGTGTCAGAACTGAATTGACTTGCAGGACACTCAATTGATGCAAAGAATTGGTGACAGTATGTATTCATTAATGTTAGATCATATACCAATATTTTATTGTTGGCAAACAAATATATCTTTGTAGGCATGCCAGCACTTAACAATTAATTTTTTGAAAATAAAATTGCAGGTGAAGAAATTAACTCTGTACTTGGCATATCATAAGAACACAGAAATAATGACATTTTTATGGGTTGGAGGAAAGTCCAAAGACCTCACATGAAAGAGCATAAAATGGTCTCAATAGGATACATAAGAGAAAAAAAAAAAGCGCAGCTAGTGTAAGAGGGAGACACAATGTTAATGGCTTCCATGCATTGTTTTACATGCATAGCTTTATATTAGCATCACCTAGGGAATTTTAGAAATACTGCTTCAAAGGATGCACTGAAAATCAAATACATTGATTCCATGAGAACCAAACATGTTTAAAATGTCCCCTAGTGATGATTCTAAAAATTCAAACTTGAAAATAACTGTTCTAGAGGCAAAATGTATATCCTATAAAAATCAAGAATTATACTTCATCAATCATCTATCTAAAATACTGGATGAAAGAAGATTATTATATAAACCAAATATTGAAGAAAAACAACTTTGAACATAAGTTTCTATAATAAATCTTATGTTAAACTGGATACATACTTTCTTTAAAGTGCACAAGACTCAAATACATTATCTCATAGAAACATGCTCTGAAAAAAATTGCAAAAAGTACTTCAGCTGAAGTAAAATTAATCTAGGAGGAAGACATTATATGGGAAGCAAGATTAATAAAGATTTTATTTAGATTTACTTTTATCTAAATTGACAGAACACATATTTAAGTTTAAGATAATTCTTAGATTGGATTTCAAAAAGCACTCAACAATGTGTTGTTTGGAAGTGACACAAAGCAAAAGGAAAAAAAATTAAGCTTAAAAAGATGTATACAGAGATATAAGGCAAATGTGGAGCAGATACCCCAAGAGGGCAATTTCATATCAGATAAAATATAACTCAAGATTAAGAATAACATAGAAGATTAAAAACAAATAGCTAAAAGAATAATTTAGTAAGAATATATTACATTTATAACATAGTCTTGATATCTGTAAGACAAAATTTGTTAGAAATACAGAAATTAATTATCCTAAAATAGTGGTTTCATCATAATTATCTTGAGAACTGATAGATGTAACTGATCAGAATAATCAAGGTGTTAAAAATGTGACTAAAAGAATAAAAATAAAAGGAATGTTTTTTTAATAAGATATGTACTATGTACTGCCTTGGACACATAGATTATTAACATTGACATTAAAAATAAAAACATTGTATAAGAAACACAGAAAGTCTCAATAAATCCCACAAAATCATTATAATCAATGATTACAAAGAAACTGAACTCATAAGCAGAAACATAATAGCTTGCAATATATGTTAATGTATAGATATGCTAGTGTCATGTTTTTAAATAACTCATAGCTTATACAGGACAGCAAGAGAAATTATAAAATATTTAAAACAAAAAATATTAAAAGTAATAAATTCCAAATTTCCAGACTGAATCCAAAGGGGTCATTGAAGAACACTGAGAGAGAGAAAGGGAGGGGGAGAGAGAGAGAGAAATTGATTTTAATGCTTTCATGAGAAAAGGAAGAATGAAAATAAAGGCAGTAATAGTGCACATTAAAAAAAACTTAAAAAGATGAGTACATCATATTCAAATAAATAAGAAGAAATGAAATAGGAGAATAATTTAAAAAATAAAAAATGATTATGTGATAAAACATTTTTTCTTTAAAATCTAATAAATCTTTGGCAAGACTGATAATGAAAAAAAGAAGAAATAATCATGTATCAGAGTTGCCTTTTTTGTTTGTTTTTGCAAGGATGAGAAATTAACAATGAATGAATTAAGTATAAAATATACATTGAAAAATATGGGAGAGTTCACAGAATTTACTTAAAGCACAAAAGAACAAGACTTAGAAATGAATGGGATAGAAGAGTCTAGATAGCAGGCAGGCCCACAGATTCGATTCTGCTGCTGTCAACACTAAACCCAAACAGCTACAGCTTGTATCACTGGTGCCAGTCCAAGATACTGGCACAACTGCTAAAGCCCTAACAGTTTGCCCCTCAAATTAATCACTTGGAGAATGAATCCTTTGCTTAATTTACTCCCTTGGCTTTCTGGCTCCTTATTCATAACCTACAATTAATGCTATTGATTGGATGAGGCTTCACTAGGTCAGGTTCACGTGAAGGAAGGGCAAGCAAGACTGAAAATGAAGTACCTGGAATTTCCAATATCAGTAGTAAATGAAAGAGGT